>NC_067137.1:69282330-69582330 GCF_903995435.1 Acomys russatus
TCACACTACTAAGAGGTTAAAAGGATTTTGATCCAGAGATTGAAAATTCCATGTAAAGTTAAGAAAATCAATCACTCTACAGATGAGTGTCTATGTGTTAAAAGTGGAATAATTAAACATCCATCTAGATTAGTAGCAATTCACTGCATTCTTATAAGAGTTATGTCATCATTTAAGTACATTTAAAACAAGATGCTAAAGGCATTTTAATGTTACACAGTGTGGTACAAACTACAAAGCATATTGAAGAGGACATTGAGAACAGACACACATCCAAGAAAAGCACACAGTAATGTGCAAAACTTTGGTCAGGTGTGAAGTCACACTTTATCGCAAGCAGTGAAGGGGAAAGTTTGCTTTAAGTGTATTCTAAATAATAGTAACAACATAGCCTATTATACTGGAGATCAGCACACACACTATATTCAAATAATAAGGCTGGTTATCTTTCGCTGGTGCTTTTTCACTAGTATATGTACACGCATACATGATTATCTGTGTTATATGTCTGTAGCTTGTGACAGCATTGTGTAGACTATATGGTAGTAAAATTATGGTGGCCATTTGGAGAATGCGAAACTCCAGAGCTAAAACACCATGATCTTACATGAGCACAGTACATTCAATTCTATAACTTAGAGAGAATTTAGAATATGAGTAACAAATTGGAACTTTTTCCTCCTGTAGTTAACTAGTAAGTCAGCCTTAACAATGGCGTAGAGTAACTGAAAAGCATTAAACTCTGTCTTTTTATCTGTCACTCTTCCCAATTAAGAGGTCCTACCATTTATCAGATGTCAATTAAATAGCCCCCATTGAATTATTCAAGCAAATAGAGTCTGCTGAGGGAAAGAGAAGAATCTCAAGATACTCCAAGTTTGAAAACTGATATTGCAGATTATAAGAAACCATAACTTCTTGTAAATTCTTCTTGCAAATTATAGTATTGAATATGCAAGCAGAAGGAGGAGAATGTAAAATGAGAGCAAATTTCAAACAGCTGTGGATACTTTAAAGCCGTCGGCTTGGCAAACGCTTCACTTTAATGAGTGTCGTCTCACCTGCAGCTGCATCGCTCATCTAGCAATACCAGGATGTAGCTATGAGAACGAAATTGATGACTGCATTGATTCCTCTGGAAGTTTTCATCCTTCTCCTTCACTACGATGTTCGTCAAATGAAAGTGTCTAAAATCATCACAACCAGAATTCTGCTCTGTTCCATTCTAAATGAAATTAAACTGACTCGGCTCCGAGTTGCACACTTCCCCGAGCTTCCCTTTCCTTTTTCCTCAGAAAACCATAGAAGACAATGCAAACCAAGGGCTAGGCTTTGCCAAGATGGGTAGCCTCAGGGAGGATGAAGGGTCAACCAAGGGGAAGACCCAGTTTTTTATCTGAAGCGCAGATTCAGGATTCTGATTTCCCAATTGCTTTCCAATCTGTAAAATTTCCGGGGACCATTCCTCGGTGTCTAGGCTATCTGCTAATGCCTCTGAAGGCACAATATTCAAGATCAGGAACTGTAAAGCCATGTGACCCTATTTCAACACCATCACTTCATATTTTTCATCTTCAAACAAGGGAAATAACTACGCTCATCTGATAGAGCTGTTCTGATTTAACACTTACAAACTAATAGAGTAATATTTGGAACACAGTAAGTGTTCTAACTCTTCATCCAGATGAACATACATGAACTGTTTTGATTTATTACTATAGACAAGGCGTTGTAGTCACTGATTTTAGTCTTGGGACTTCTGAAGTGTCCCCATGCCAGATTTTGGCCCTCTGAAATTCCCCCCCCACACACACACACAATAAGCACTTTATATTTTTATGTTGATCTTTTAAAAGTAGAAGCTATCAAGTTATTATTGACTTAAGTTATTGATTTGACAATCCTTGGTCAGTTTACTTTTTTTTCACTCTTTCTTTTTATTTTTGTATATGAATGTTTGCACATGCACAAGTGTGTGTAAGTGTCCAAAGAGACAAGAAGAGGGCATCAAACCTCATGGAGCTGGAGATTCAAGTGGTTGTGAGCTGCTGGGCATAGGTACTGGGAACTGAACCCAGGTCTGTTAGAGAATCAAGTGCTCTTAGGTACTGAGCCATTAGGCCAGTGGGTTGACTTTTGAATGTAAGATAACCTGAATTCACACCACACTTCTTTGAGTAGTCTTTTAAAAACATAGATTCTTTTTAAAAATTTTTTTATTTAATTAATTTATTCAGATTACAACTCTTTTATCCCATCACTTGTATCCTCCCATTCCTCCCTCCCTCCCCCTTTCACCCAATTCCCCTCCCCTAGATCTATGACCGAGGGGGACCTCCTACCCCACTATGTGGTCATAGGCTATCGTCTCATCTTGGTAGCCTGCTTATTCTTTCTTTGAGTGCCACCAGGCCTCTCCACCAAGGGAGGTGGTCAAACATGGGGCACCAGAGTTCATGTCAAGTCAGTCCTCGCTCTCCACGTAACTGTGGAGAATGTCTTGTCCATTGACTGGATCAGAGTAGGGGTTCGATGTTTACTACTTGTATTGGCTTTGGTTAGAAAAATATAGATTCTTAACACATACTTCAAAGACTCTTGAAAATGAGGCCCAAGCATCTATATTTTAAAAGATCATCATAAGATTCTGAGCTGTATTTCATCTCCTGGGTGTTATTGAACTTTGATTATGGCTGATTTAGGCTTATAGAGGAAAGTTTCCATGTTTTATAAAGAAATTTGGCTGCCTGTTTTTTTTGTGTTTTAATTGGGTCTTGTAGTGGTGATGTTTGCTTTCTTTAAAAACACAGACATATTATGGGAATATATTTTTGTTTTAATCCCAGATGTGGGATATGGGGCTGCTTCACGTTGTCCATAGCAGCTGACTATGATTTGCCTTGTGCTTTGGCAGGGGCATGATTTTGCTAGCTACAGATTGTCTCTGCAAGGGTAGGCATGACGCTTGGAATTCTGGGGATACATGAGAGGGTATATAAATGTGAGAGCCTGAGAGGGGCTGCGGCAGATGCTGCTCCTCCTGTTTGCTTCTGCTGCTGCTTCTGCTGCTCCTCCTTCAGCTGTAGCTACAGCTGTTGGTGGTGATGGGTGCTGGTTGCTGTTCCTGTTCTAACAATAACAACACCTCCTTTCCTTTCTATCTTTCTTACTCTCCTACCTAGTGTTGGGGAGGTTGGAAGGGTGGAAAGAACCCAATAAATGGCCAAAAAATCTGGCCAAAAAGTCTAGCTGAAAGGCCTTCTTTGGCCCTTCAGTTTATATCAACAGTCATTACTTGCAATTGTTTTTAGGATAGGAATATTGATTTTTACCTCTTTGGTAGTACAGTTTTCAAATGTGGCATTGATTCTGAGATACTTCCTCTTTTACATTCTTCCAGCAGATACCACTCTTCAAGGGAATCAGGGAAATGAATAAAATCTTGCAGCTTTCTTTTCAGCATGCGCCCCACTTTATGTTGAAGCATACACACAATCAGTTACTCACAATGAGTATATAATGTTCTTATCCTTAATGTATCTTTTTGGATTTTCTTCTAGTGATCTCATATGATTATTATCAGCAATCTAAAAGTTAAATTTGCAAAGCTCTGTTTCTTGGCCATATTATTCCATAATTGTGTTGAGACCTGAATAATGTTATGGATGTGACCAGTAGGATTTGCGTAGTGGTGATGACCAAGACTGTTATCACCCCATCATCCTGATTATGACCTCTTGGCTGCACATCAGCACTTGAAGCAGCTTCAAAGGAGTGGTTCATTAGCATCCAGATGAAAAAATGATAGTGTCTCTCTGGATGTTTAAGACTAAGATAAAAAGAATGAATTGGAGGACTAATGACTTGGAAAAAAAAATCAAATAACAGATATGCCCATAAAGGGAGAATGTAGGTCCTGTGTGTAATCTATCAGGACAATATTTAGCTTTAGGTATAAAAGCATATAAGCACAATAGGAAAGATTAGCTCAAATAACTATAATGTTTCATTTATATCCCAAAAGATTCATAAAACTAGAAAAATAAACATGCATAAATAATGTGAAACACCAGAGAGTCTGCAAAGAATTCTTTAGTAGCAAGAAAACTCCTTTTTATGAAATGTGCTCTATCACTCTCACTTCCTCCTCTTTTTCTTCCTCCTCATTATTTTACACATAATTTTTACTGCTATTCGCCATCGTTTTTATCACAGTTGATCATTACTTCAAGTTTTACATTATCCCAGAACTATATCCAGTAGGTTAAAAACTCAAAATAATATTCTTTTTAAATTAAATATATTTTTTATTGTTTTACTTATACATTTATATTATTACACATATATACAATAAACTACCTACAGCAAGAACCATGAAACAGTCAGGAATTATATAAATGTTAAATTTATAGTGTTTGATGGAGTTGAAGACCAGACAGTTTAGTTTAGTTTTACAATTAAGCTTAGTTGTTTAGGGATTAGGATGTTTTTAGGTCTAGATAGGTGTTTTAATTGATAATGATGAGATATGATAGATATTGACTTACATGCAGAATTTTAGATGCACCAAGATAGGAAAGATGTTTTCTTCAAGGCTGTCAAAATAATATTTTTAAAATCAAGGCTCATCTTGGTTCTGGATAGATGTTTTATCTACTTCTCCCAATAATACTTAATTTTGCAAACCTCTTACATTTTAGGTAACTAGTTGCAACTGTATATTACTTATAGTTTCATTTTGAAAAAAAAAAACTATGTATATGCTCTTTTATACAAGATGACTTATATTTGTGCATGAGCTTCAGACAAGAACTAGTGGACTAAGAAGGTTTTCACACCAAAATGTTGACATTAAAATCTTCTTAGAAATGTGGTTCTCTAAGACATTAAGACTTGTCCTTTAGGGGACCTAGCATGAGTCATCATGTGAACTAGTCAGGAAATGTCACCCTCTTTCATGGTCGTTCATCATGGGCTAGAATTTTAGTTATAAATCCTATTTGTTTAGTTATATAAATAACCTCATAGTAAATTTTGTCATGAAATTGAGATGACATTAAGAAATATAATTTATTTCACATGTGGAAAGATATTTGGTAGCCCTGAGCACTGTTATAATTCTTAAACACGCTACTTGCAGTATCTAATTTTTAAAGTGTTTTTGTTTTATTCCTGTTGTTTTACCTTTGTTAGCATATATTCAGTGTATATAGTGCTAGTTTTTATGAGCACATTTTCATCCCTATACCATGGACTTTAAGCATATTGCCCCTATACATCCTTTCTTCTTTTTCTCCTGCCTCCCACCTTGGTATTCTTTGTTCCTATGGACAGTTTCTCTTCTGCATTGGTATATATATGTCGAAGTATTCTAGACGCTGATTTCTGGAATTCGTTTTTGGTGTCACTATTCAGAATTGAGAAAAAGTTGGTTCTAGCATAATTTATAGAACATTTAGTAATGTAGAGCTGCATTTACATTTTGGCTATGTAAATATTCATTTTAAATGTAAGTTTAAATCTGAGATACACAAAGCCATTTTTTGTGGAATTTTTTGTATACCATTTAATCAAATATCACCTCTTCTACCATTTAAATTTAGTTTTGTAAGCCTCTGCAAAGACTACTTTATTTAGTAATTGACTTGGCCTGTAAAAGTTAAGACATATAGTTCCAAGGCTGGTGTTTAAAATTATCTACTAAAACAAATACAGTGATTTCTAAAACTTTATTAAATTCTAGATATTCTTTGAGCTAAAGTATAAAAGAAAGGCAAGGTTAGTTTTTAAGTAAACAGAGAAAACTTAACTACATGACATTAATTGTTTTAATAAACATGCGAATACAATGAAGATATAGGTTGTATTTATTAAGTGTCTTATTTAATATTCACATCTCTTTATAATAACTTTGGATTCTATTACCTCATTCCCACTTCTCCAAATCATCTTCTGTTCCTCCACAACACACATTTTTACCTCTTGACTTCATGTGCTCTCCCTCTGTTAATTTAAATGTAATACCCACTGCCTGTATATACATAGGTATGGGGCCATATATTGGACCATGGGGAGCCTTTCAGTGATCACATGCCTGAAAAAAATGACTCTTTTTCTTTTAGTAGCCATCAGCTGGTAACAACTTCTTAGACAGAGATGGGATGTTGTGAGGGCTTCCTCCATCCACGCTGGGAATTTTTTGGCTTGGTCTTGTATAATTCTTGTGCATGTAGTCTCAGCTATTCAGAGATCATGTGTACAATTGTATTGTTATTTCCAGAAAATACTGTTTCATCAAAGACATCCTCTCCCTCTAGGTCTATAATCTTTCTGCCTGTTCTTTCATATTGATCTCTGAGCCTTCCGGGAAGGAGTGTGATCTACATGTCCCATTTAGAGATAAGCATGTTGTAGTCTTTTATTTTGCATGTAGATTGGTGTCTGTATTAATCACAATCTACTGCAAAGTAAGTTTCTTTAATGAGATTTGAGACTTATGCTAATCTGTGGATATAAAGAAATACAAAAACTAGGAGGTGGTTTGTTACTATGTTGTCTACCAGACTAATAATACTAGATCTGCCATAGGCTTTATGACCTGGTTGGCCATAAGTTTTTGGCATGGTTAAGATATGAGGCACACCTTAGTGAATGAGCTTTAAATTAAATCAGTAAGAGGTAAGAGGTTGGCTATTTCCATAACACTTGTGTCAATATTGTATCAATGGGCAAACCTTGCCAGGCCACTAGATATTGTATCATACATGAAAGATTCACATCTAATTAAAAATATTGATTACTCCCACCCCCACAGTAGCATGCATAGAACATTCCAGCACTATGAATGATAGCCAGTAGAGATGAAACTTCCAGATTGGTACCAGCTTGATTTCTCCAGGTACTATGACTTAGGTAGTGTTTTCACCAATAGGGGCTTGCCGTCAAGGTTTTTAAGTAGCCAAGAGAAACAACAAAAGCCTTTAATGTTTTGGAGGGAGTCTATAGGATGTCACTAAGAAAAGGTAACCCATACCTGGCATCATGCTTATTATGTGATAGCCAGTGGTGTCTGGAGGAGGCATTGCTTTCTTCCCTTCATTATAGGGCAATAGGGTAACATTTAAACCCTATATGTGTAGATGTATACATAGATGTATATTTTATAAATGCATATATGTATATATTGAAGATAGTTTTAAGTGAATAAGCAATGTTTGCTGATGTTTAAGAAGATTAATTTTCTCATTCATACAAATATTTCAAGATGTCTACACGCCAGAAGAAGACAGATGAGGTCTTGAGTTTATTTTCTAGTGAGGTAAGACAGATGATAAATAAAGAATTTAAATATATTGTAGAATATAATGAAGATAAAACAAGGCAATATGAATATAGGCAAGAGCTGGATAGCACAGGAAATTGCCCCAAAAAGATCAGAAGGAAAAAGATTATCTGGATGAGAAACTAAGGTGGAATGATGGATTCTAGAAACAACCACAGTTTGAGCAGAGGAAGAGGCTAGAGAAAGAGAAATGCCCAGCAAGGCAAAAAGGGCAGTGTTTTTTAGAAGAGAAGTGGTCCACTACGGTAAAAGTCATAGAAATGTCATAAATCTAGTTATGTTCATGATTATTAAGTCTGATAGAATATTATTATATCAGTAGATAAATAGCTACTGATCCTACATTATAAACTTGAGTGAAGGTTGGTGGTTTGTGGTGCTTTAAGTGATTGAGGAACAGAAGGTGTGGGCATAAGAGAAAGATGTGGCTAGTGAGGTTGAAGAATCAGGTACAGACAACTGGTGTAGCACAGTTGTCAATGACAACAAAGTCAAGGTTACACCAATTAGAGAGATTTACTGCTGGATGACAGGGTTGATGAATAAGAAAGATGTGTAGCTGGAGGACCTGAGGTAAGGATGTTGAAAGAGTTTCTCATAAGAATATTGAAATCATCAGTAAAAGGTAATGACGCCCAAGTGCTGTGCAGAACTTAGCATAATAAATCTTTTATGAATTGTAAAAATGAACCAATAGGTTAAGAGATGCCAGCTCTAAGAAAGGCAGTGTATGGTCTTGTATAAGCTTCAAAGAAACCTGAGCATTTCAGGGAGCATTTGTTTTTTGTTGCAAAAAAGACTCTGAGTTCACTTTCAGTATCTAAACATTGTCTGAATTTGTGGTCAAATTATTTTCTTTGTATACAAACAATCAGTAGCATCTGGACACCACAAGGTCAAGTTCAATTGTCATAGCTAGAAGGGGATGTACGCTTATGCGTTTTATTTTTTCCCACTTTTATTCAATGGCTTAAAGATATCTAACCTCACTCACAGAGGTGGCCTGGACACACAAATATATATAATATTTGAAATTACTACATATCCAACTATATTATCCATTTTTATATTTGCTTTGTATGGAACAAACTTTGACATCTTGGAGTATTGCAATGAGAACAGAGAATTATCATGTAATGACCAGAAAAGATAAGACTAGGGGAAAAAAACACAGTACATTCTCACAGGCAAGAATGCATGCTCACACATTTCTTCTTCTTCTCAATGTGTAAACATAACAATTTAATGCTAAATGATGCATTTTTTGGCTGAGTTAAAAGAGTAATACAAAAGAACCAACATATCAGAGGTACATTCTACAGGAGCAACTCCTAAGACATACTTATTCTAGTTCTTTTGACAAACGTGTTGGCTCTGTTGATATCCCTTGACACACCCATTTTCATCTGCCTTTTTTTATGATGTATCTGATAAGGAACATAAACAAAGCATACTCTACAGTGCAACTTTTTTTTCTCCAATTCAAATTGGAAAAATTTATTATTACTTAAGTCACAAATGACATATGGTCTAAACCAGTAATGTGTGTCCTACCTGATGGAGGACATTTTTCATCTTGTGAGTCTGAGCAATAGCTCCAGCAGCAGGCCCTGTCAATCTCCATGAAAAGAAATAAGTTTCTAAGGTCACTGATCAGGCTGTCATAGCTCTGTGTGTTTACTGGGAACAGAAATTAAGGGGAGCTGTTTTGATTTTCTATTTTTTAAAATGTCTTTAGATCACATAAGTTTTTAGTTTAATCTTAGATTTCCAAGGTTTGTTTATAACATTTTAATGTGGTGCTTTTCTTTTTAACACAGCTGAGTCCCATAGCACATTGCTCTCATATTTGACTCATATTTGCTTTCTTTGCAAGCCTTTGATTCTGTTAGATCCCAGTAATATGGGAGCAATATACTTTGCACCAAATGATTGCTCATTCTTCCATGGCATTCTTGCTTATTGGAACACATTTGACTTCTTTATTCATCTGGACCCTTTCAATGTTTATGTGGTGGCTTAAATGAAATGGCCCCAACAGAGTAAGGGATACTTCTGACATGGACTCTGGTGTTCACTCATTGATCACTTCCCCTTGGCAGGGTGGCCTTGCCAGGCCACAGAGGAAGAGAATGCAGGCAGTTCAGATGAGACTTGAAAGGCTGAGGTCAGATGTTAAGGGAAGAGGGCTCCCCCTTTTTGAGGACTAGGAGAGAAGTGTGAGGGATGAAGTGTGGGATTGGGAGGAGATGAGGGAGGGGCTACAATCAGGATGTAAAGTGAAGAAGTTAAAAATTTTTAAAAATTAAATTAAATGGCCCCCACAGAGTGGCACCATTAGAAGGTGTGGCCTTCTTGGAGGAAGCATGTCACTGGGTATGGACTTTGAGGTTTCAGATGTTCAAGCCAGGCCCAGTGTGACTCTCTCTTCCTGCTGCCTGCTGATCCAGATGTAGAACTCTTGGTTACCACATCTGCCTGCAGGCCACCATACTTCCTGCCTTGACAATAATAGACCAAACCTTTGACCTGTAAGCCAGACCCTCTTCACAGCCGTAAAAACCCAAACTAAGACAGCCTCCTTCAAGGCAGAGCCACAGTGTTACTTTTGCCCTCTATCTTACTGCTTCCCACAATTATCCACTCCTCTTTCCTTTCCTTTCTGTGGTGGTTTGAAAGAGAATGTCCCCCAGAGCCTCAGATGTTACAATACTTGGTATCTACTTGGTTACAGTGTTTGGGAAATTTAGGGGGTGTGACCTTGTTGAAGTCACCACAGTCCTTGAGATTTGAAAAGGCTTGTGCCATTCCCTGTAAATCTGCTCTTGTGTTTTATGTTTTCAGTTTAAGATGTAAGCTCTCATCTGTTACTCCAGCCTCCACATCTGGCAATGGCAGCTATCTCGGTTCTGACATAATGGGGTCTTAACACTCTGGACCCATAAGCCTAAAGAAACTTTTTCTTTTATGAATTGCTTTGGTCATGACGTTTTATCACAGTAATAGGGAAAATAACTAACACACTTTCCTTTTCCTTCTTTCCTTTTCTGGTCACCTGAATGTCACCAATTAATGACAGGCACAGTGGCCTTGGAAAATATTGTCAGAATTCTTTTAAGAGTAAGGAGGTATGTGGTGTTGATAATCATTCTAGAGCATTACTCATAGACAATGACTCTCTTCTCTAGCCAAAGAGAAACTGCTGTAAAGATAGCACTGGTTACAGAGCCTTCCTCTGCAACCAAGGTGAAAGGAAAAGACTCACTTGTTCAACATCCTGACCTGATCAGTGATGCTTAAGAGTGACTGCTTTGTTCTTCCTTTCATCTATTAGGTGTTTCTTCAGGGATTCCTACTTTGTTTATTTCTAATCACTGCCCCTATGATTTGGACAGAACTGACTTCACCTACTTTCCCTCATCTGGCAGGCACAAACCCAGATTCAACTGTTCAAAGCACAAGTTTCTAGCTAGCTCCTGGGCAGTTGCGTATGTGTGTCAAGTTAAAATAAATCCTTTTTTAAACTTCTTTTTTTATTAAATATTTTTAGATATACATCTATAATATTACACATATATACAATAAACTACCTACAGCAAGAAGAACCATGAAATAGTCAGGAATTATATAAATGTTTCATAGTGTTTTGGCTATTTGTATTTGACAGCCTTGAAGAAAATATCTTTCCCATCTTGGTGAGTCTAAAACTCTGAATGTAAATCAATATCTATCATATCTCATCATTATCAACTTAAAACATCTATCTATACCTTAACATCTTAACCACTGAACAACTAAGCTTAGTTGTAAAACTAAACTATCTGTTCTTCAACCTCATCATAGATTTAAGAAGGAAGAAAGTTAAGCTTGTGCCTTTTATTCTAACAATGGAGAAGAAAAAGACCCCATTTCCACATTAGCTGTTATATTGTGATGTCAGAACTTCTGGGGAATGACTTACCGCTGTGGGGAGTTGTCTAGGAAAGTGCAGCCAATGTTAAAATTACAAAAAGGAAACTGAAAATAAGCAAGAATCCCCTTCCAAAACAAAATAGCATGAGAGCTGGACTTTTGATGCCCATCTCCAGAATGAATAAAAGCTGCGTGGGTGTGGTGAACATGGAGAAAGGGATCCCCTAAGCAAGTTGGCTAGTTGGAGTAGACTAACTGAAATGGTTACCAAGCTTCAAGTTCATGTGAAAGACCTTTGCTTTAATATCTAAAGTGGAGAGTGGTTAAAGACACCTAAGATCGTTAACCTCTGACCCACCCCACAAACATATGTTTTCACACATATGAAAACAGATACCCATACACAAACATATACACACACACACCACACACATGGAGAGAGAGAGCGGGGTGGGGGGGAGGGGGGGAGAGAGAGAGAGAGAGAGAGAGAGAGAGAGAGAGAGAGAGAGAGAGAGAGAGAGAGAGAGAGAAGGTTGAGTCAGGAAAAAAATCCTTTTAGCACCTTCAGTCTTAACAACAAAACCACACTGCTGAATTATGTACACAGCAAATTACACTTTTTGACAAAGCCAGGTTGAGGGTTTTGTTTTTGTTTGTTTGTTGTTCTTTGCAAGAAAAATCAATGTTGTCATCAGTGAGTCTTGGGCTGTAGGATGCACTCGATGAACAGGAGAGCAGGTTGAATGCTTGCAGCAAGTGCTTGCTTCCCTTATTCCTTGCTCAGGACTATGGATGGTGGAGGCTGCTCCCCACTTGCACCTCTCTCTCCAGACAAACCCCAAGTTACCTCCAGTCAGTCAGTGCTGCTCTGCCTAGCAGCTGTTTAATTCAGTGAAGATCCTGGGTGGGCTGGAACAGGCCCTCTTTTCTGTTGCTTCTTCATTTTTTTTTTTTTTTCTCTTACGGCTACTGTCGGCATTAGTGAGCTGGTAGTCATTTCTAGACAACTGTCGAGGTGAGAGGAGGTGTTAGTTCCAGCTGATGCTTATAGAAATAATTGCAGGTGGGAAACACACCATCTGGACAGAAATCACCTTCTCTGTCTATTTTCCTTTCCTTTCTTTTACTAAGATAAAGAGACTTTGACTTCAGTCATTTAAGGTTACTTCAATAAACACTTCAGACTGCCAGTTCGTTCTAACTTGTCCCCAGACCAAAGGCTCTTTTTATAAAGTTATGCAAAAGAGGAAGTATTTTAGAGATCTCAAACATTCAGGCTTATTAAATACATTTATAGGAGAGAGATGGATGCTGTTGTAACCGTTATGCTAACTGTCCCTACCTGCGGTGAAAGCTTAACACCACAGGAACATAAATTAGTGGCAGTCTACCACACATTGTGGCATTGTTGGGGAGAACTGAGACGAACCAGCCCGGAACATTTTGGCTTAAGAATCTACAGCCAATCAATTGTGGAGAGCTACAGTTCACTTCAGCATTCTTATCACATTTTTAAGAGTTCTTTTCAATGGTCTAGGCTGTTACTTTTGGGGTGGTAGTGGAATGGATTCAGGGTAAGGGTTGTCATAGAAGCAAGCCTTCCATGTCCCTCTTTCTCAACCCTGAGTCCTCGGTCATCCATATCACTGCAACAGTAGCTTCCTTGTCCTTTACAGTCAACAGGAACATGGACCACAGACACCTAATGGTCTGCCATGGCAATACAGACTATGGACATCAAATCAGCCCTTTGCCACATTATGAGCCATGGACATCATTATAGCCCAGGCCAAGTACATCAATGTGGCCTCTGGAGCAACACATCAATGTGGTCCCTGGTGGCATCTGGACCCATGGGAATCAACATGGCTTCAGGTGGCAATGCTGGTCACTGACATCAACATGGCCCCTGGCAACAGCATGGCCACAGACATCAACCTGGCTTCAGGAGGTGGCGCAGACCGCAGACATCTTCATGACCCTGGCTACAGTAGGACCATGGGCCCGGATGTGGCCCTAGCTGAGATGCAGGCGGGAAGGACTCTGTTTCCTTTAAGAGTCTGATGCTCCAGCGAGAATATGGGCAACAACACAAATTGGACTTTCTTTCTTTCTTTCTTTCTTTCTTTCTTTCTTTCTTTCTTTCTTTTTTGGTGGCAGGAGGGGTGGGGCTGGGTAAAGGGTGAGGAGGCAGACCTAGGAGGACTGGGAAGTAAGGTGATCAGGGTACATAATATGAATTTTGCAAATAAAAAAATTAAGTTAGAAAAAAAATAAAGAATCTAGAGTCCAAGTGTAATCTTTTGAGGGCAGAAGGGTGTGAAACATAAAGAATGCAATTTTGATAAAAATACAGTCATCCTATGAAGTAATTGTATTTGAGGGCTGAATAAATTTCTCTTCTTATATTCTTGTGGACCAAGCATTAAGTGGTGTTAACATTATTACATAAAGTGACAATCTCCATATAGGCCAGCAACTTTCTAACATCTAACTACCTAGATTAAAACTCTTTACTGGAATTTCATTTACCAAGAATAAAATCTAAAGTTTTTATCCTTTATCTGTTTTTCATTGGTTCAAAATCTGATGAAATTAGACCCACTGTGACCCAACAGCAAAGCTCCATAGTTGATCATTGGAAGACCTGAGGACTAGAACTAGGATGTCAATGGGAAATGTATGTAGTTCAGGTAATCTCATGACACATTCACCGCAATACCTGAGTTGACTTCCCCAGTGTGATTTTGGCTAAGGCATAATTAGACAATTTCACTGTGAACATGTCTAGGGGCTAATGTAGTAAATGCAATAAATAAGCCAATTTAATAGGAGACTTTGGGCAACTGCCATATGTAAATACCTCATCATAGATTATGGAAAAATATTTTTTCACCACTATTTTCCACAACAGTTTTGTCAGTTTTATGAATTTTCATTTACCATTTTACTCATAAAACTGACAAAATAGTATAACTACCAGCATTATTCTGTTTGCTCAGATTTGTTTTGGCTAATTTGGGTCATTCATGCTTCCATATATATTTTTTTCTATTTCTATGAAGATTGCCATTGAAATTTTTTATGCATTTGAACTGAACCTATGCATTGTTTTTAGTCATATAGCCCTTTTCACAATATTAATTCATGACCATGGCAGGCTATTTCTTAGTGTCTTTTTCAATTTTGTTCCTCCAATGTCCTAAAATTTTCACTATACAATTTTCCCACAACCTTGGTTAGCTTTAGTTCTAGATTTTTTAAGCTATCAAGAACAGGATTGTTTCCTTATTTGTTTCAACATGTTCATTATTGGTATTTGTAAAATAAATAACTGACTTTTGTATGCTGATTTTATGTTTTGTTGAAAATGTCTCTCAGTTCTATGAGTCTAGTAGACTCAGTTCTGGTGGAGTCATTAACGTCTTTTAAGGATAATTTGCAAATCATTATTATAATCCGTCTACTTTTAGTTCTAATTGGTGTCATTTTTGTCCAGTCAGTGTCAGTTTTATTTCTTTATCTTTTCTTGTTCCTTTAACAAAGACTTTGAACCATATATTGAATGAGAGCAAATAATGGGAATCCTTGTGATACTCCTTGGGTGACGATATCTTCAGTTTTTCACCACTTGGTATAATGCTGGCAATTATTTCATTGTATATAGCATTTTACTACATTCAGGTATGTTTCTCTTGTTTCTATTTTATTCAGGCCTTTTAAAATGAAACAGTGTTGGACTTTGTCAAAGCCTTTGCTGTATCAGTTGAGATGACCTCATGATTCTATTCTTGAGTTGATTAACATGGCATGTTTAGCCTATGCTGAACTCTTCTTGCATTTAGTCTAGTTGTTATTATCCTTTTGGTTTAATTTTTGTAGGTCATGAGAACTAAGCCTACTTGATCATGGAAAACAATGTTTTTGATACATACTTAGATTCTGTTTGTAGTATTTGTGTGTGTGTGTGTGTGTGTGTGTGTGTGTGTGTGTGTGTGTGTGTGTAGGACAGTGAATGTCTTTCTCAACAGGGTGAAAATGGCTAATTTACAAAAAGCAATCCCTATCAAAATGCCTACACAATTCTTTACAGACCTTAAAAGATCAATTCTCAATTTTGTATGGAAAAACAAAACAAAAAAGCAGAATAGCTAAAAAACAATCCTGTACAACAAAATATCTTTTGGAGGAATCTCTATCCCAAATCTCAAGCTGTACTACAGAGCAACAGGAATAAAAGCAGCATGGCACTGGCATAGAAATAGGCAGGTTGATCTATGGAATCAAATCAAAGACCCAGAAATAAATCCACATACCATGGACACTTGATTTATGAGAAAAAAGCCAAAACCATGTAATGTAAGAAGCAGATAACATGTTCAACAAATGGTGCTGGTCTAGCTGAATGTTTTCATGTAGAAAATGCAAAGATAGCCATATTTATCCCCCTGCATAAAACTAAAGTCTAAGTGGAGTAAAGACCTCAACATAAAACCAGATACACTAAATCTGTTAGAAGAAAAAGTGGGGAAGAGCCTTGAACTCATTGGCATAGGAAACAATTTCCTGAACAGAACACCAATAGCTCAGGCTCTAAGATCAACAATTAATAAACAGAACTTCATGAAACTGAAAAGCTTCTGTAAGGAAAAGGACACTATCAATAGCACAAAAAGACAGCCTATAGCCTTGGAAAAGATCTTCACCAACTTTACATCTGACAAAGGGCTAATACCTAAAATATATAAAGAATTCAAGAAATTAAACACCACCAAACCAAATTATCCAATTAAAAATGGGGTACAGAGCTAAACAGAGAATTCTCAACAGAGGAATGTTGAATGGCCAAGAAACACTTAAAGAAATGCTCAACATCACTAGTTATCCTTAGTCCTATCAGAATGGGTAAGATTAAAAAACTCAAGTGACAGTATAAGCTGGCAAAGCGTGAAGAAAGGGGAACACTTCTCCATTGCTGGTGGGAGTGCAAACTTGCACAACCACTTTGGAAATCAATCTGGCACTTTCTCAGAAAATTGGGAATCTTACTACCATAAACCCAGCTATACCACTCCTGGGCATATACCCAAAAGAAGCTCCATCATACAACAAGGACACTGGCTCAACTATGTTCAAAGCAGGCTTATTTGTAATAGCCAGTCTTTAGAAACAACCTAGATGTCCCTCAACAGAAGAATAGATAAAGAAACTGTGGTACATTTACCCAATGGTATACTACTCAGCTACGAAAAACAAGGAAATCTTGAAATTTGCAGGCAAATGAATAGAACTAGACATGATTATCCTGAGTGTGGTAACACAGACCCAGAAAGACATGCATGATATATATTCTCTTATAAGTGGGTATTACCCCAACATAGATGTTCTCTGAGAGACTCCAAGCAGTGTGAGATCCGGGCAGATGTTAGGACTTGCAACTGGACTCAGGGCAGAGTACTGGGGGTGGTGGAGGAAGGACCTGCAAGGGTCAGGAGCCCCAAAGGGAGACCATCAAGGCTTGGGGATCTGGGCGCTAGGGGGCGTACACAAACTGAAGCACCAACCGGAGGACAATGAATGCTAAGAACCTCTACCCTCTGTTCAAATATAGCCAATGGGCATCTCATTCTTCACAGTGGGGAGGGGGTGACTGGGGAGCAGGGACTGCCTCTGACATAAACTCTGGTGCCTACAATCTGATCACAGAGGAAGGGCATGCTGGCTATCATGATGACCTGATAGGCTGTGGTCAGATGGTGGGGAGAGGTAGGCCCTCCCTGTCAGAGATCTAGGGGAGGGGAATAGAGCAGGAGAAGGAGGGAGGGAAGGAAGATGAGAACAACAGGAAGAAAAGAGCGAGGGAATAATAATTGGGATGTAACATGAAGAAATTATAACAAATAAATATATTGCACAGAAAGTTAAAAAGAAAAGAAAAAAAAGATTGTAGTTCCTTCTATAGCAAAGAGCTAGAATTTCTATGACCAGTATAAAAGTTAAATATTTCATACACTTGAGATTTTTTCTTTGTACTGTAATGTATCTCTTATGTTGATCCCCTTCATATTATCCTATGGAATAAAGTTTGAGTAAAAAAAACTAAAAAAAAAAAAAAAAAAAAAAAAAGGAAATGATAAACAAATAAAACACGATTGGCTAGACTGGTTATCCGATGAGCTCCAGGGATTCTCTCCTCTCTGGCCTCAGAGCAGGAAGTACAGATGTACATCATTCTGCCTGACATTGTAAGTGAATACTAGGAATCAGGCCTTGTGTCCTTTCATTTAAGAAGCAAGCATGTTAGTAACAAAGACAATGTTCTGCTGAGGATTTTAGCATTCATATTTGTCAGGGAGATTAGCCTATAACTTTCCTTTAGTGTCATGTCTACATTTGGTTTTTTATTTTATTGTAATGCTGGCTCTTGTAGAATAAGTTTGATGACATTCTGCTCTTTATAAAATCCCATGTCCTTCTTAATTTTAAGTTTCTATTGAAAAATATGCTCTTGTTATAATAGATATATGAGACTTGGTGTATGTGACTTATCTCTTTCATCTTTCAGAATTCTTCTTTTTCTCTTCATGGGTAGCATGGTAAGTATATGATGTAGGAGGCTTCTTTTATGATCTTTTTTGTTTGGTATCCCAGGCATATCCTGTAGTAGTTAGCCATCTTTTCTCCTAGGATTGGTATGGTTTTAAGAATGATTTTATTGAATATGTTAGCATTGGTTAGTTTTTATCTTGTTTTTGTTAACTTGACACAAGGTGGGATCATCTAGGAAGTGGGAATCCCAATGAAGAAAATGCCTCCATGATTTTGTGCATAGGCAAGTCTATGGGGGCATTTTCTTGGTTGGTTAATGACATGAGAATTGTGATCAATGCCACCCTGGCCAGGTGATCCTGAGTGCATAAGAAAGCAAAGTGAGCAAGTCATGGAGAAAAAGTCAGTAAACAGCATTGCTCCATGGCTTCTGCTCCAGTTCTTGCCTTGGCTTCTTAAAATCAAATGTGACCCAGGATATGTCATCCAAATAAAGCCTTTCTTCCTCAAGTTGGTTTTGCTCATGTTAACACCAAGAGAAAACAAACTAACAAAATGTTCTCCATACCTTTAGTTTGAAATTTTTTTCTTCTGTACTCATGATTTACAAAGTTGCTTTGTCAATGGTATTCCACAAGTATTATGTACTCTTTTGATATGTTTAATTATTTTCCTTGTCACGTTTTGGGTGTTCTAATTAATCTGTCTTCTAGTCAGTACTTCTTGGTCCATCTTACATTTGATCCCTTCTATTGACAAGGCTCTCCATTGAGATTCTTTAATTGAAAAATAAAATCATTCATATTACATCTTATTTGCTATCCCATCCCGTGTATCCTCCCATTCCTCCCTCCCTCCCGCTTTCACTCCATTCCTGTTCTTTATGACTGTGATTGAGGGGGACCTCCTCCCCTTGAATATGATGCTAGGGTATCAGGTTTCTTCGTGGTAGTCTGTTATTCTTCTTCTGAGTGCCATCGGGCCTCCCCATCAAGGGGACATGGCCAAATATGGGGCAGTGATCCAACCCAGAAGCAGAGATATTCAAATAGTATATATTCACTTATAACTGGACACTAGGCCAAGGGGCATGTCTCATGAAAGTCTTCACTTACCAGGAAAGTGGGATAGATGTGAGGACATCCTAAGGTGAGAGAAACATAGGAGATAGGGAAATAGATGGATCCAGAGGGTCCTAGAAACCTACAAGAAGAACACTATGATGGGCGGATCTGGGCCCAGGGGTTCTGCTCGATCTATGGCACCAATCAAGGACAATACGTGCAGTCATCATCAAACCCCTACCCAGATCTAGCCAAGGGACAGGACATTCTCCACAGTTAAGTGGAGACTGAGGACTGACTTTCATATGAACTCTGGTACGCCATTGAGTTTTTTTATCTGTCTTATTGAGACTTTCACTTTTAAGATTTTAATTTCAGTGATTTCAATATTTCTGTCTCTTTATTGAATTATTCTTATATCCTATATTAACTTCCTTATTTCATTCAGTTATTTGCCTTCCCTTGACAGTGTTTCTATAAAGGTAATACCTTTTATATTTAAGTCATTTATTCAGATTACATCTCAATTTTTATCCCCTCACTTGTATCTTCCTGTGTCTGCTCCCTCCCCTCTCTCTTTCACCCTATCTCCCTCTCTTAGGTCTGTGACAGAAGGGGACCTGCTCCCCACTATATGATCACAGCTTATCAGGTCTCATCCTGGTAGCCTACTTACCCTTCCTCTGAGTGCCGTCAGGCCTTCCCTCCAAGTGGAAGTGTTTAAATAGGGAGCACTAGAGTTTATGTCATAGGTAGTCTCTGCTCTCCACACAACTGTGGAGAATGCACTGTCCATTGACTAGATCTGAATAGGGGGTCTAGGTTTACTGTATGCATTGCCCTTGCTTGGTACAGTAGTTTGTGCAAGCCCCCATGGCTCCAGATCTGCCAGCCTTGATGGTCTTCTTGTAGGGTTCCAGGAGCCTCAGGTTCCTTCTCTCTCTCCAGTCTCCCATATCTCTCTCACCTGAAGTCTCAATAGGAAGTCCCAGCATCTGTCCCAAGCCCCCACTGAGTGATGACTCTCAGAGGACATCCATGTTGGTAATATCTTATTAAAATAAATTTATAATCATAATATTATTTGAGGGGAGAAAGCAATAATTACAGTTCCTTGTAGACTAAGCTGTTAGTTATTGAGTGTAGGGCTAAAATTAAAGAGTCAGACTATTGATATAATTTGAACAACAGATACAAAAAATAAAAGAGAGTAAATAGAAAGAGAGATAATAAAGATAATGGAGAAAATAAGGCAACTCTGCCAAAGTTAGAATAAAAAGAGGAAGAAATAAAGGAATGTAGCTGGGGAATAAAAAATATATATACTAGCACTCTGGAGACTGAAACCATCCTATGATCTTTGAGAACGGCTATTAAAAACAAACAAAAATACACTTCAAGTTTTCTGAGGTTCTCTCTCTGGCTTAGGCCATGGTTGGCACTTTGCAGCTTTACTTGGTGCTCTGGTGCTCTGGAAGGACACTGAAATTGTAGCTGAGCCAAGGTATCCTAAATGTGTCCTGGACGCTCTCCTTCCATCCTGTCTTACAGTTTATCCCATGGAGAATCTACCAGTTCATACATGAGTCTTACCCCCTTCTGCAGGTCTCTTCTTCATGAAATGTTTAGTGTATTTTACATTGATTTATAGGACCTTTTATAGCTATAA
The DNA here is from genome assembly GCF_903995435.1 of Acomys russatus. NCBI lineage: Eukaryota > Metazoa > Chordata > Mammalia > Rodentia > Muridae > Acomys > Acomys russatus. The sequence continues at coordinate 69,302,867 of NC_067137.1, forward strand.
TTTAATTTGATAATAATCTGAGCATAGGACAGAATATTAACTACTAGAGGATATTGTTTAGTATTTTCCTCTAAACTGAAACATTTCCTCCAGGAAGGAGAAAAGGGGTTTTAAGACTCCAGAATGAAAGGGAAATTATTTATCTGGGAAAGTGGAAATTCAAGATTTTTGAAGTCTCTTCCAAGATTTATAGAAACAAACAATTGCAGAAGGAGGAGACCCCTCACAGCTGAGCTGTCCAGGAGAGAGCTCAATGAACCACTGAGCTGCCTGCAAGTTGTTCAGGAAGCTCCAGGGATGCAGCTCTAGTGAATTTCCATCCACGTGGGGGTGGGCTTTTTGTATCATCTCTACTCCTGTGAGAAACCTTTACCCTGTACTCCTGTTAGGAACCCCAACAAAAGCAGTCAAAACTTTGATCTGTCACCTTTTCACTTTCTGGGGAAAAGAGACTTGTGTTACATATCTCCAGGAATAGACATAAATTTCAATTACTAGTCAGTGGCTACGAAAAGAAATATATTTTACTTCTTGATAACTTAATATTTACAATGTATGGTCTGGAAGTCACCAGTAAGTCTACTCTCTTTGTTTGGAAGTGGAATGTAAAAATTAAACCACAGCATTGTGAATTGACACCAATCTTTTCCTTGATTATTATAGAAACAGGAAGAAGAAAAGTCACTTAAAATAAAAATGTATAACAAACACATTTCTTTACCCAGAACCTTACCCGCTCTTGTTATAACTTGGGAAAAGAGAAAAAGAGCAAGTACAAATAAAAATCATTTTAAAGAGGAAGCAAGTAAGAGCATATCCCAATGCCTTTTTCTCTTGTGATGCTGAAAAGAAGAAAATTATTCTGTATAGTGTATTTGGGACAACACAGGTAAGGGGATATTTTAATCCAAATAACACCTTCTTTCCTTTTGGGGAAACAAACATGTGTACTTTTTATGTCAAGGTGGTATGTACTTTCTGGAATAGCTAGATATACAGCTTTGATTTTTTATTTGTTAATTGTTTTCAATAAATATATAGTGTATATAAAAATATATTTTGAGTATAACAATGTGCTAGAACTAGAAGAAATTACATTTCTATTCTAGTTCCTGTCATCACAAACCTTTCATTGGGCTGGAGGGAGACAATGCTTTCATTTGGTGCCACAGTACTCACTGCTCCCTACACCAGAGAAAGGTCATTAGCTTTTGCAGGTTTTCCTTTGTTGGTTGAGGTATAGACTAAGCTACTGTGAGGGACTTTGAAACCCAAGGACTCAAATTCAATAAGAGTTTATTCTTCCACATGAAATGATGTGTCAGCAGGAGATTGGAGCTGGTGTAGTGCCTCTGGTTGACAAAACCATTTAATGACTCAGCTTTTTTTTTTTTTTTTTAATTTTTTGCTTCTACTGTTCCATTTAGCTTGTCAGTGTTTTTACTTTCCAAAACTGGCCATGGTCATTTGTATAATTTGGTCTTGGGAAAATAAAGATTAACTCTCTGGCATGCAATTTGTTTTTACTTGGGAGTAATAAACATAACTACATACAAAGACTTTTTGTTTAGGAACACATAGAGAATTATATTCCTTCATGCCTGTGTTTAGCAATAGCCATGTGCCAAGGTTAGAGTGAGCGTGGCATGAGACACTTCTGTACTGAAGTTTCAGTTGCTAGTACATGATTCTTTAGTGCTCACTTTCTTTGCCACAATAACTAGAAAACACAGATCAATGTCGAGGAGCTGCATATCGAAAACCTGTAGGAATCTCAAGATAACATATAAAGCAGCTACCCCAGAAAATCATCTGCACATGCAGCAGTGTCGTTTTGTTTTTCTTGAAATGTACTCTGTGTATTTCACAGCAATATCCATCCTATTCTAGTGCAGATTATGTGGAAATTGTACATAGCATTTCTGCCCACACTCTATTCCTGAAGACAGTCCCATGGCTTATGAGCGGGCTGTGCTGCTTATGTCCCCTCACAATGGAAACTGAGGAGATCAGACACAGCAGTGGGGAATTAGCAGTCTGCTTTGCTTCCTTCCTCTGTGTTGTGCTTGCTTGGCATGTCTTTCCCTGCTTCTCAGTCTGTGAGCATCCTGGTTATCGTTCAAAGCACATCTTTCTGAAAACTCCTTGACTCAGATTTCTTTGTCTCCCAAGTTCTGTTTGTGCAATATTTATAAATTTTTTATTATTAAACTCATTCAAAAGGGTTACAAACTACTAGCCCACATCTGGGCATTGTGTAAGAGACTAAAGTTGAAACATAATTTCAATTTCCAAAGTTTGCAGCTTTCTCCTGCCTAATACAATGCCCTACCCAAATTATGTAATCAATAAATAATTCTTAATTGAACCTAAAAAGAATCCAACCACATGTCAGTAAGCCACTGAATGCTAAATGTCAGAGAATTATTGGCAGCCACAAACAGGGAGAAAATATTAAGGTAGGTTATCCTTACATGAAGTCAGCAATCATGTCTGCTCCCAACCTCATGACCTATGCTGATCAAGGCAACAAGGTGTACACTTAACATGCATTCATTGTTTAGTGACAGCAATTCATATTCTTCAGGCTGCTCTTAGGGAGGAGTTGAAATGTGATGAAAAGATGAAATACCTCTAGGATGGAGAAGCCCGAGTTAGGTCACTTAAGAGGGGTGTGTGCTGCTTTGAAGAACCTTAAGACATAAATTTGGATGGGGACACAGAACAAGATTATATTCTGAGAAGTCAGTCATGAGAAGTATGGGATATTTTTTTAAATGGACAATAGAGAAACTAAGCTGATTTGCCAAATAGATTCAGGTTTAGATATAAAGGTGAAGTACATAATTTAGCAAACATTCTGCTAACAAAAACCTATGAGGGATAGCAATGGTGGATCTGCACAGAACATTTGAAATCAAATAGATTTTTAAAAACAGAGTCAATAGGTTTGGTGACAAGGAATACAGAGGCTAAGGGAGGGCAGATTGGTTGGAAAGAAACACTTCCCAATGCAAACAGAATTCTGGAACCAATGCTGCACAAGTAAAGAGGAAAATGTGCTTTCCATCAGGAGCCTATGAGGACTTAAGTTTGTAATGTGTTACCGTGCCATGGCAGGAGAAAGTCCAGAAACCAACTTGATCTAATTGAGATTCATAAAACACCCTACCTAGCCATAACAGAGTAAAAATCTCAAAGTACATGTTTATAACGTAGATTATATTGCTGCTATTGAACAGATCTCAATAATACACAAATAATACATGTTCCCTGACCAGAATTGAAATAAACTAGAAATAAAATTAGGTAGTGATAATAATGGAGGAAATCCTGAAGTATTTCAGTACTTGAAAATCAGCATATTTAAATAACTCATAAGTTAAAAGATAAACTAAGGAGTAATGAAAAATTAGTTAGAACTAAATAAAGGTAATATAATGTACACTGTGCATAGATGAAATTACTCTGCTGTTTGAAAGGAAATTATAACACGAACTATTTATATCAAAAAGAGGAGAGATCTCACATAAATGACTACAGCTCCTGTCACTCCTGTCACTGATTGTAGGAGTCAGAGAGGATGGATGCCACCAACAGAACATGGCCCACTGAATCAATTTTGCTGGGCTCAAATGGGTTCATAGAGTCCGAAGTAGCAAGTACAGGACCTGCAACCGTCCACAGCAGGTCCTCTACTTAATATCATGGCTGTTAACTTGATGTTTCCGTGGCACTCCTAACATGGGTGCCTGTGTATCTCTGACACTTTTGCCTGCTCTTGGGGACTCTTTTCTTTCTATTGGGTTGCTTTGTCCAACCCTGACATGTGGGGTTTCACTTCGTCTTCTTGTATCTTGTTTTGTCTTATTTGGTTGTTGTCTCTTGGATGTCTGCCCTTTTCTAAAGAGGAAACAGGGGAGAAGTGGCTATGGTGGAGACTGGAGCTGGGGAGGCAGCTGGGAGGAGTAGAGAGAGGGGAAAGTGTAGACTATCTGTATTGTATGAGAGAAGAATTGATTTTCAATTAAGAGAAAAAGAGCAGAGAAGTAAGCAACAGAAGGAAATCAATGAAACAAAACACACAGATGGAAATAAAGAAAACCAACGAAACAAGCAGCTGCTTATTTTAGATTAATAATCTTCAATCTCCCACTCCCTTGCAGGTTGATCAGAAAGAAAGGAAAATGCAAACCACCAATACCAAGATTGGAAGTGTAATTTCAACAAATCATATGGCTATTAAACAGGCAAAGAAGGAAAAGACTATGCTGAATGATGTTGCATATGTAAATTCAGTGACAGGACTGAAATAAAAAAAAAATTCTTAAATTATTTACAGTGTCAAAATTCTATCAAGAAGAAATAGGTAACTTAAGAAATACACATTCTCCCTCTGTTTCTCTGTTTCTCTGTTTCTCTGTCTCTCTGTCTCTGTCTCTGTCTCTCTGTCTCTGTCTCTCTCTGTCTCTCTCTGTCTCTCTGTCTCTCTGTCTCTCTCTCTCTCTCTCTCTCTCTCTCTCTCACACACACACACACACACACACTTGACAAACACTTTGTAAATACAAACTTATTTCGTCTATGCAAGAATACTTACCTTTTGCTGTACAAAGTCAGAATTTTATGCAAAAAACAAAGGAATTATAAAAGAAAATATGTGTTACTATCCCCCCCCTGAATTGTAAATATTGTTTTTATTTCCTCAAATGAGAGGATGAGATGAGAGCCATAGCCAAGTTTAGGAGTACACGGCTTTAGCTGAGCCCAGAGCATTTCTTTTTCTAGCTATCCTTAGGCCCAGGCTTGGAAGCTTTTAAACTCTTTACAATCTAATCTTTCTAAACTTCCTGCAAGACTTACTGCTTTCGTGGGACATGCCCTTTGGGCTAGTATGCAGATATAAGTGAGTGAGTATATACCACTTGAGTCTTTCTGCTACTGGGTTAACTCACTCATTATGATCATTTCTAGCTCAATTCATTTATCCACAAATTTCGGGAATTCCTTGCTTTTAATAGCTGAGTAGTATTCCATAGTGTATATGTGCCACAGTTTCTTTATCCATTCTTCTACTGAGGGACACTTAGGCTGTTTCCATGTTCTGGCTATTATAAATAAAACTGGTATGAACATGGTTGAACAAATTTTCTTGTTGTGTGCTGGAGCATCTAATGGGCATATTCCAAGGAGTGGAATAGCATTTGACCATGTCCCCTGGATGGGGGAGACCTGGTGGCACTCAGAGGAAGGACAGCAGGTTGCCAAGAAGAGACTTGATACCCTATGAGCATATACAGGGGGAGGAAATCCCCCTCAGGAACAGTCATAGGGGAGGGGAATAAGGGGAAAATGGGAGGGAGGGAAGAATGGGAGGACACAAGGGATGGGATAAACATTGAGATGTAACAAGAATAAATGAATAAAAAAATGGGTAAAAAAAAAAAAAAGACTTATTGCTTAATAAGTTCACCCTTTCTACTTCTTTCTGAACTCTAGCTGGCTGGTTCAACTCAGCTGATCTGGCTCAAAACTCCTCTCCAAGCTGATTGATTCAAACTGGCTTCTCCTCTCTGTATCTCACTGAGTTGATCTGCTTGGGAAAACTGCCTCTGAACTCCACAAACTGAATCACATGAACTCAACTGAACTCAACTGAACTGCACTGAACTGCACTGTACTCCCAAGCTCTACTGCCTTCTCTTAAGCAGCTTCCGTTTCCTCTCTGTTCTCCTGAGAGTTGGGCATATGCTATCTCTGACTCATTATGTCAAATCTTTCTCAGGTTCATCACCTTGTCTGTCCCTCAGTTAGACAGCATTGTTTGGGATTAAAGGTTTATACTAAATTCTAGCTAGAGAGATTAAATGTGTGCACTAAGAAAGTGTCTTTATTACAACCTAGTCACATAGATATAGGTCTTCGATGTGCTTTCTTGCCAGAACAGCCATGTTGCTGGATTCAAATTCCTCTACAATTAATAAAGGTGTAAAAGATCATAATATTAAAAATAGTCTATAATATATAAAATAACATATATCAAGATGAATTAGAAAATAAGTCAGTATAACTCATGTTATCTGAATAGATGCGTAAGACTATACTAAAAAATCTTATATCCATTTCTATTGAAAAAATACTTGGTAACAGATTATAATGAAGGGTTTGTTCAACTCAATACAAGGCCTCTGCATAAAATTTCATGGTTAATGTCCAGGTGAGCCAGGTGTGATTGCCTTGTCCAGGGTGAGCCAGGTGTGACGGCCTTGTCCAGGGTAAGCCAGGTGTGATTGCCTTGTCCAGGGTGAGCCAGCTGTGATGGCCTTGTCCAGCCTCAGCATGAGGCTTCATCTTGTCTTAGTGAATATTGTTTTGTCTTGTTTTGTTGTTGTCTCCTGGAGGCCTACTTGTTTGGTTTTCTGTTTTGTTCTGTTCTGTTTTTGTTCTTTGGCATTTTTAGAGAAAGTGGAGGAGGAAGGGTAGACCTGGAGGAGAGCAAGGTGGGTGGTGGTGCTGGGAGGAGCAAAGGGAGGGGAAACTGTGGTCTAGATGTATGGTATGAGAGAAACATTGGTTTTCAGTTAACAAAGGAAAAGAACAGAAGATTATATAGCTTCAAAACAAAAGATTGCTTTCTGAAGCTATATAATCTGAACATTTTCTCCATAGACGTTTACCCAAATGATGTCAAAACATATTCCTGTAATTCCTGCACTCAGGAGGATCAGAAGTTCGAGGCCAGGCTGGCTTGTATGGTGAGTTCAAGCGAAGTCTAAGGTATGAGATAGTTTGCTTTTTAAAACCATACACATAATATTAGCGGTGAAATGTATTACTTCAGCCTAAAGACTGTCGAGAGGCCACAAGCTATCAATTCTTCCATTCTCAGTCATCATCATAATGTGAGTTTTCACCAATCCAATCAAGCAATAAAAATAAATATAAAAGCGGGAGGGAGGGAGGAACAGGAGCATACAAATGATGGGTTAACAATTGAGTTATAATCTGAATAAATTAAATAAATAAATAAAAAGTAAAAAATTTAAAGAGAACTATTCTATTGAAAATCAACATAATCTACATAAAATATGCAAAGTATATATTTTAAAAATCTTAGAACTAAGTTTAGGAAGGTTAGTGTCACATTGTCAAAATATAAATAAATATCATATTAGCATATTTTAGTCTTAGGGTTCCGGTGATCTGCTGAAGAAAAACCACAAGGCAGTATGCAAAAGCAGATAGTTTTTATTCCAGCATGCTAGGATCACCTCTCCTCTAAAAGGCAACCCCAAAATGAGCACACAGACTCAATTTATAGACAGTCAGAGGGATTTGTGACAAACTTTAATTGATTGGTCAAGATAAACTCAGAGTACACGAGGGGATTTAGGATTGACTGCTTCTTTGGTTACTGGGGACTTTTTGAGTCACTGAGATTTTGGCTCTTACTCAGGATTTGGCCTTTAATTTGATTGATAGGGCTGGCTGTGTTCTTTACCAAGGCCATGAAGTAATAAAAAACATGGTACCTAGTTATTTTATCCTACAAGCTGATTAGCTGCCCATGAACTGCCAAAAACTAGTTGGTTTTCCAGGAAATGTTAGAAACTTGGCCTAGTTAGGCAGAATGAAAACCTGAAACCTGTCATGGAGTTGGACTAGTCAAGCAAACTGGGGTCTTTGGGGCCCTTGGGGTCTCTGGGGAAAGGGTTCCTCATTAGAAAATATGTTTTCTTCATGTGCAATACCTATGAAACATACATAGCTATGAATGAATAGAATATGAGATCTCTTTGGGATGATGAAGAGTGCTAATGGAGAAGGAAGAAGAAACACGAGAGAGGAAGGAACAAACAGAAATGCCCATGATAGAAGAGTATGGAACGTCATAAAGCACCATCATTGTGTGCAATGAGTAGGTGCCAATTTTAAAAAGACACAGTAGAACATCAACCCACGCTTATCAGAGTATCTAACATTGAGAAACTTAGACAACCTGATTCTTAGCAAGGCCCAAGAGCAACTGATATTGCACACAGTCTGGTGGGAGTGGAAAATGTTTGGTAGATTGTTATTTGAAGGAATATAATCTGAACATTTCATTCCTAGGTTTCACCAAATCAAGGCATATGAACACACACACAAAAGTAGTTTTATTAGGAATATCCCTGTGCTGAACAACAACCATGTACCTAGGGATGCATGAATAAACATATAACTTATGTCTACTGATAGCAGTACAAAAGAATTAACAGAGAAGTAAGTAAATATCAAAGTAATTATACAGAGTGATAGAAGCCAAACAGAAAATTAGTGTACTCTAAAATTATACAAACCTTAACCCAGTACTGACACAAGTTGGACCCCTGGTTGCTTCAGATATGGGAATGAGAATGAGTAGGAAGCAAAGCTTCTAATAGGGCATAAGAAAGTCTCTAGCGATAGGATTCAGAGATAGGAGATACCATGTTTTCATAACTTCATGGCCTTGGTAAAGAACACAGCTGGCCCTATTGACTTCTACAATGCAGCACAAACAAACAAAAACCCAACCAACAAACCAATCAAAACAAACAAACAAAAAACTTCATATAGTCATGTATTAATGTATAGTTTACATATCTTAATATTATCTTCACAAAACTACCATAAAGGATTTTAAATTACATTGAATGAAACAGTATTGTAGCAAGGATAAAATGTGGTTTTTCCAGAGTAAAGCAAAATACTTTATCTTTATTCTTTGGGGTTTTCTAAGGCCCATAGAATGTATTACCCAGATATAACTAAAAATAATTATATATGCCATATACTTGACCATTTCTAAGATATTTTATTTTAAAAACAATAGAATTAAAATTGATCATAATAGCAGAACATTTTTCTGCCCCAATAATTTTCTAGTTATAAACTAATAAGCCTTCAGTTAACTGAGGAAATACTAATCATGTTCCCGCAAAATATGTATCACTCAGCAGTATTACCTCACAATGTATCCTCTCAGTGTGAATTAATTGCTAAATATACTTCTAGGGACTTACACAAATGTTGGTACAAGCAAAGATATTTCAAACAATCATGTGCAACTTAAAGTATTAGCTAAGAACAGATGTTATGTTTTACTCAATATTAATAAGACTTTGTTCTATTTAGTAATAAATAGATACCAGAATCAATCTATGCTTACAGTCTCCCTCCAATTGCCATGACAAACCTTATATAATCAATCTAGAGTAAGGTATGTGTTTCCACTGCGTTTAAAATAGAATAATAACGTGTATTAAGTCTTCTAGATAGCCATTAGTTACTTTATATACAAGTTAAAGTAGGTGATTTAAGCATCCATCAAGTAATAAGAACAATAATTTTGTGTACCAAGCGCGAATGTGATCTAATGCAATTGGCATACCATGAGATCCTATCCTGAGTTTGGATTTTGAGACCTTTTTCAGGTAAAACCGCTCTAATTTTGGCCTGAACAACGATGACCATCTACAAGATAGAGAGAAGCAGGACAGTATGGTTAGTTTTACAAAGGCGCTAATCTGCAGGATAGTATGGTTAGTTTTACAAAGGCGTTAATCTTCTTGCTTTGAAGGTAAGTGACTATGTATGCATGGAGCAAGAAAAAGTTATAGAGGAACTTTAGTCCAGCAAGATGGCTGTTCTGGTTTCTGCTTTGAGTTATGAAGAGGTTAATTCTGTAATTGCAGATTTGCTGGAAGTGATGGCTATCATGGGATACATTTACAAATTAAGGCTGATAAAGTCCCCACATGTTTCCAGTAAACTGAAACTGATTTTGTATATTGTCACCTAAAGCATATTACAGGTGTACCATACAACTCACTAGGTCAAGCAATTTTAGAAACATCTAATCATACTTTAAAGGAGGTGCCCAATAAACAGAAAGGAGGAGTAAGAACTTCCAGAAATAAACTGAATAATACTTTAATAACTTTAAAGTCCTTGAATGCCAATAAGGCAGGAACAGCAGGTTCTATAAGACGCTGGATTGTAGGGGGGGAAACTGCTGAGTTAGATCAACCTGTATCTTTTAAAGATGTTTTAACATCAGAATGGATATCAGGGAATGTGTTACATTATGAAAGAGATTATGCCTATATTTCCAAAAGTGATGGAAGACTATGGGTTCTGTCAAAATGGGTAAAGAGACAATCTGAGTAAGAGAAGCTTCTACATAAAAGGCATTACTAAATGAAAAGACACAGGAAGACAGCAATGCAGACTACACAGAAAGCAGATCTCCAGTGCCCTCACCACACAAAGACAGCTCAACAACCCAGCTGAAGAAGGATGGATCATTCACCAGACTGGCAGACTGAAAACCTCAATCCTGAAACCCACGTTTTCTGAAGAACAGATGATCATAACTGCAGTTATCATCACATCATCACATTAATGAGTCTTCATAAGGACATTTGGACTGTTAAGTTCATGGTACTGATAATTGTTTCTGTTGTACCAGTTAATGTGTGTACAATTTTTAGACTAAACAGAAAGGTAGAAGATATAAAGAAATTTTAATTCCAAAAGATGACTGTTCTGGCAAGGGATCACTTCTAGGTCTGTGTGATCTAGTTGGAATGGAGATCTGACACACACCTTTAATCCCTCTGGATCATATGTAGACATACCCTTAGTACACACTTTTAATCCCAAACTATGATGTCTAATTGAGAGGTAGACAAAAATGACAAATGAGAGAAAGATTTGACAGACTAGGATATGCCCAACTCTCATGAGAAGAGAGTGAAAGAGAAGTTACCAGAGAGAGCATCACAGAGGTACAGAGAAGAGGCAGTTTTACCAGGAGAGTTTTACTGAGACAGGTTGAAGAGAGAAGAAGCTATACACACAGGTGAAGACAGAACAATCAGGAGAATGAGTAGAAGCCAGAATATCAGAACATATTGCCAAAGTTAGCATGAGGCCAAATAGAGCACAGAAGTAGAAAGAAGCTAGTTTGAACCAATCAGCTTTGAAAGGAGTTTTGAGTCAGAACAGCTGAATTGAACAAGCTAGCCAGAGATCAGAAAGAACTAGAAAGGATGAGATTACTCAGCAGTAAGTTTCAGAGGCTGAAAGCATTCTAGGCCTACATTAGGTCATATGAAGGCTAGAAGCTTCTAGAACTAAGCCTAGATTAGCAGATGGAGGTAGTAAGCCTTCAGGACAATTATATCGGGCAAATAAACATTAACAATTGTGATAAATTGCCATTCACAGCAATTCAGACCCAAACAGAGCAAAACAAATAGCTAAATAAAAGCTTAAGAAGTAAAGTAACTGTCCATGGCAACAGAACGAACCATGGGAGCCAAAGTAGAATGTTGGTGTCTGAACACAGTGTGGGAGCCCAGCGTGCATGTGCTATGAGGAGAGTATCTTTAATGGAGGAGGGGGGGGGTACATACAGAGAAATATAAGGATTGAGCTAGGGTGTTAGGTTAGAATCAGAGGTATTGGTGTGACTCATGATTTTTTATGTAAATGAATGCATAAACAGAAAATATATGGATAAGTTAACATTTACATATAAATTGCATATGTGTGTATTTACACATACAAACACAGTTATCTAGCCCTCAATCTTTCCTACATGTGGACATGTAGGAATAATGTCCTGACAGCCATGACTGTACTTAATACTCAATCATGTTTTCTGATTAGCATTTTCCTGTATAATTAATCAAATCTTCTTAGTCTTGAGTAATAAAAAATACAAAATGAGCCTGGAAAAATTTTTTGTTTGTTTGTTTTGCCTTGGTTTTTCTTTTCTTTTTTTTTTTTTTTATTAATTTATTCTTGTTACATCTCAATGTTATTTTTTTCTTTTCTTGTTTTTTGTTTTTGTTTTTGTTTTTATTAATTTATTCTTGTTACATCTCAATGTTTATCCCATCCCTTGTATCCTCCCATTCCTCCCCCCCACCCCATTTTCCCATTATTCCCCTCCCCTATGACTGTTCCTGAGGGGGATTACCTCCCCCTATATATTCTCATAGGGTATCACGTCTCTTCTTGGCTACCTGCTGTCCTTCCTCTGAGTGCCACCAGGTCTCCCCCTCCAGGGGACATGGTCAAATGTGAGGCACCCACAAGAAAATTTGCTCAACCATGGTGTCTTGGTTTTTCAAGACAGGGTTTCTCCGTGTAGCCTTGGCTGTCCTGGACTCGTTTTGTAGACCAGGCTGACCTTGATCTCATAGCAATCTGCCCGCCTCTGACCCCCTGAGTGCTGGGATTAAAGGTGTGCACCACCACACCTGGCTTGTTAAAGCCTAAAAGCAAGGAAGTACTCAGAAAATTTGGTAGAACTATGAGAAGGACACAGAAAACAACCTGGAGATTACACTGCAAAAGTGTGAGCAAACTGGAATACTGAACTAAAGAATTACAGATAGTTTACTTTTACAATTAAGCTCAGTTGTTTAGGAGTTAAGATATTTTTAGGCTTACATAGATGTTTTAAGTTAATAATGATGAGATAGGATAGATATTGATTTACATTCAGAATTTGAGACACACCAAGATAGAAAAGATGTTTTTTTCAAGGCTGCCAAATAAAAATAGTCTAAACACTATGAATGCAACATTTATATAATTCCTGATTGTTTCCTGTTTCTTCTTGCTGTAGGTAATTTATTGTATATATGTGTAATAATATAAATGTATATGTAAAAATAAAAAATACCTAATAAAAAGAATTACAGTAACGTATTAAATAAAATAGAAATACTCAAATCCATCTCAATATCACATGAAAATATTAAAATGTTCATGAAAAACACATTTCCAGAATCTCCAATTGTATCCCTAGAACATTTCTTAATTACAAAGGAAGAAATTACAAGGATAAGTCTTTCCTCTGTCACCCTGAGTGATCAAAGTTAACATGGCAAATAATAAAAAGAGTTAAAACCCTGTGGCAAATTCTTGGAAGCAAAATGAACAAAGCATGATTCTGACACTACTCCTGACAAAGACACGTGACCTGAATGAAGAAATAAGGCTTAATTTTAGGACATTTAATAAGACTAAGGAAAAGATAATGCTCAAAAGTGTGGATGTCTTAGAAATCAGTGAAGGTATTTGACCACGTCCCCTGGAGGGGGAGACCTGGTGGCACTCAGAGGAAGGATAGCAGGCTACCAAGAAGAGACTTGATACCCTATGAGCATATAAAGGGGGAGGAAGTCCCCCTCAGCCACAGTTATAGGGGAGGGGAATAAGGGGAAAATGGGAGGAAGGGAGGAATAGGAGGATACAAGGGATGGGATAAGAATTGAGATGTAATATGAATAAATTAATAAAAATTAAAAAAAAAAAAAAAGAAATCAGTGAAGGGTTAGGCAACCTTCCAGACTGAAGAAGAATAAAGAGATGACATCTCAAACTACATATATGTTGAACTGCCAGGTATAAAATGAGTTTCTCTGAAAATATGCTCTTATTCATTTATTTTTATTTTTATTATGCATATGCCTGTGTGTCTCCAGAATAGTTTTTTTTTTCACATTCATGCAGTACTCATGGAAACCAGAAGAGGATGCTTGGATCCTCTAGAACTTGGAGCTGGGAACCAAATTCTGGGTCCCCGCTAGAGCAGTACATATACTTAGCCTCTGGGTCATCTATTGACCCCCTCTGAAAATCTGTTCCTCTTTAAAAACAATGAGGAATCTGATGGGGAAAAATCATTAAACTCAATTTTTACAGAACTCTGAAAATTATCCAAAGGCTTGGATGAGTACAAGAAGTGCCCTTGCTGTAGGTAGTTTATTGTATGTATGTGTAATACTGTAAATGTATATGTGAGAAAGAAAAGCAAAAAATTAAAAAATTTTAAAAGCAAGAAAAAGAACTTACTAGTTTGCCGATATGATTAATAAAGTTAACAGCAGGTTATTATTATCAGGAACTATGAAGATCAGAAGACAACAGTACAACATAGATAGTGTCAAAATTGAGTGCTCAAAAGCTCTATATTGAGCAAGGCTATGATCTTAAAAATGGAGAAGAAATGAACATATTTTCAGATTTAAGGAAACTGAATACACCATTAGAAGATATGGTACATAAAAATATTAAAAGGAATCCTTCTGTACTACTGGCAACTGTACACAAAGAAATAAAAAATACAACTTAAAAAAAAAGAAAATAATATTGGGGATTTGAATACCATATAACAAATAATAGTATACATAAAAGAGTAGATAGGTTCTGGTATAATAACAGTAGGAGACTTCAATACCTCACTCTCATAAATAGACAAGTCACCTAGAAAATAATGATCAAAGAAACTCGGAGTTAGGTTATATTCTAGGTCAAGTGGCCTTAACAGCTGCTTGCACTGGATTCCATCCTACAGCTGTTGAAAACAAACTCTTCTCAGAAGGCAAGCAACATTTTTAAAAATAAATTCATTTTAATCTAAAGGATAAAACTTACTGAATAAAAAAAGTTGATTTTTAAAATTTCCAGAGTTTTTTACATATACATTTATATTATTACATACATATAAAATAAACTACATACAGCAAAAAGAACCACGAAACAATCAGGAATTATATTAATGTTACATTCATAGTGTTTTGGCTATTTGTATTTGGCAGCCTTGAAGAAAACATTTTCCTATCTTGGTGAGTCTAAAATTCTGAATGTAAATCAATATTTATCATATCTCATCTCTATGAACTTAAAATATCTATCTAGACCTAAAAACATTTTTAACCCCTAAACAACTAAGCTTAATTGTGAAACTAAACTATTTAGTCTTCAACCCCATCAGAAACATGAGAAGAAATAAAATTAATTACCTGAGTAAACTGGAAATGCAGGTTAGCACCATCCAAACTGAAAAAATAATAGAGACAGTACCTGAACAGTCACTCATAACTCTCTATAACATTGGAGCATCATCTTCAGCCTTCTGGCTCAATATATGACACAGACATATTTGTGAGGCAGGAACTATTGAGGACTTGCTTATCCTGTCTTGGCAGAGTTTGGCCATTGACTCTACCTGCATCCAAGATTGCCTTTTTTAGGGCAGAATTCTGTCAGTAGTTGAAATGGGGACATTTTGCCCAGTGGCTTGTTTGTTACATTTGAAGCCATCTCTATGAGGAGATGCTTTGATGTTCATCATCTTCTTTGAGGTAGATGGGTGTTGCCAGGAGTTAAAATGTCTTATTGTCAAAGAATTTTTAAAACAATAAAAACATCTTGAAATGTCATGTTCTGTAGGGTAGGACTCTTAGGTTTTTGAAGACCTTGTCTATTTTACCTTATCTGTCTATAGAACCATATATATCTATTACACTTAGGATGTATATTCTTATGAAATAAATGGACTAGTAATTGACATGACCATGATTTGATCAGTTGACAATTAACTTCTCTAATTTACTTATCTTAAACAGGCTTTAACGGTACTTTCAAAGTATTGGAGATAAACCTTGTATTCTACTTGAGAGGTATGGGTATAATACCTCATATTAGAGTAGAAATACATATAATGTGTGTGAAGAATAATCCTAAATTTTAATTCTATACCAATGTATCAAAAGTAAACTTATTTTTATCAATATGTGAATTTCTATATCAATGAATTAAAAATAACCTTGTGAGCACAATTAAGGCCTTAAATTGAGGGGTCGACTCAATAATCAACTTTTTGTCCTGTCATCCCTATATATTTCTATATTCCCCTTGCTATCATTTCAACCCCTATCTCAAAACATAAGAAAGAAAGATAAAGGAAAAGAGAGGCATCCCTGAGTCCAACCTCTTTTTATCTATGGATAAGACCAATAGTAGCCTATAACCAACTCCCAATGAAAATAAACATTCATATCCCAAAAAAGCAACCAAAAACCTGCCCAACCCCCTTAAGGGAAATGGGGCATTGTTCTCTTAAGGTTTCTCCCAGCTGATTTTGGACAAATAATACATTTGTAGGGGCCCAAATAATATTGAGGGAAAGGGCTAAACAGTCTAGGAATAGCATTTGTGGTCCAATTTCTAAATGTTGAGAAATTCCAGGCTGTGTGTGACAGTCTGAAATGCTGGACCAATTGGGATTGGAATCTTTCTTTGAAGCTGTCCTGTTCTGATGGAGAATAGCAACTGAAGCACTTAGAGCTGAAACATAAAGGATTCAGGGTGTAAGCATCCAGCATGCTGAGAGGAATGATTCCTGTCAGGTTGATTCAGCTTTGAAGTCCTGTTCTTTTGTTCTGGAAACATGTAATTTCTCACAAGCATTATACAGTCCTAAAATTATAAATATATGAGGTGTGCAGGGTGCACATAACAATTAAGGCTAGTTCTCTGCTTTAAGCATGAGCAGAAGAAAGACATCTGTAAATCTTCATTCATGTCATAGAAAGAATGGCACCTAATCCTAAGCAACAAGGATTCTGTAACCAATAAAAAGCATTGTCTATTCATAGACATTCATGTCTCAGTTTGTCTCAGAGCTATTTCCATGTAGTTGGATTTGGAATATACATTACCTGCTTGTTCTGCACATTTAATTCTTTACATTCCAATTGTAGTCCCCTCTCTCATCACCTCCTGATTTAACCCTCCCTCCTTCATCCCCTGTCCCTCCCTCCCCTAGCCCTAAGAAAGGGGGGCCTCCTCTCCTAATATCTGATCCCAGTTCATCAATTCTCATCTGTACTGTCTGTATTCTCTCCCTCTATGTCCTGGCAAGGCTGTCCAGCCAGGGGTACTGATCCACATTGGGGGACCAGAGGCCTTGTCAGAAGTAGTCCCTACTCCCCATGTTGTGGGACCCACAAGGAGACAGTGCTACCTATGTATTGCCCCTGAGCAGAGTGTCTAGGTCCTTGCCATGCATGGTCCTTGGTTGGTGAATCATTCTCTGCACCAACTCTCTCCTCCTCTCAGATTTTTTAAATGTATATCTTATTTATTACAATTTATTCGATTGCCTCCTAGTTGTTATCTCCTCCCTCTTTTCTTCCTATTGCCACCCTCTCTCCCTCTTCTGCTTATTTCCCTCCCATAGACCTCTGGAAACAGCCTATTATGTCTCATCAGGAAAGTCTGCATCCGCTTCCACTGTGTGCCCACTAGGCCTTCTCACCAAGGAGCAGTGACCAAATACTGGGCACCCAAGTGCGTGTCAGGGGTTCAGCAGCAGTCCCCCCCCTTTCCCCATCTGGAGAATCATCAGTTCATTGGCTACATCTAAAAAGGGGGAATGAGCAACAGAGCTCATGTCAGAGAGAGCCCTGCTCCCCATATTAAGGAACCCACATCGACACTGAGCTGCCTACTGACTGCGTAAGGCAAAGGACACTGTCAACAGAACAAAATGAAAGCCTACAGACTGGTAAAAGATCCCCACCAACCCTACATGCAAAAGAGGGTTTATATAGCAAAAATATACAAGGAACTCAAAAATTAAATACCAATAAACCAAATAACCCAATTAAAAGAACTCTGAGATTCCATCTTACACCTACCTGTCAGAATGGCTAAGATCAAAATCTCAGGTGACAGTCTCTACTCTTAAGACTATCTGGATAACACATATGGAGTCCACTCCATGGTGAAAGAAAAAGAAAAAGAAACCTCAAAGTTGGTGAGTAAGAAAGGAGAAGATGGAGAGGATGGCTATGAAAACAGTCAGAGATTGATATGTTCAAAATATATTTGATGAAATTTTCAAAGAATTAATAAAATAAAAATTTCAAAAGTAGAATGAATAAAAAAATAGTAATATGTATCAAGGGAAATTGTAGAAGGTATAGAAATACATTGCAATTAAGCAATACTCTTGAACAACAATGAGCCAGTGAAGAAATATCACTGTTTTCTCTCATATGCAGAATCTTTTAACTGCTAGAATCAAATAAAGTTTTAAGCACTGGTAATCAGAACCCTTGGAATAAAGCAAGAGGAGTTATAACGGGAACATTTATAACTAAGAGGACTAATACTAAAAAGTCAAAGATACCTTAAATAACTTAATGATGTACTTAAAAGACTTAGTGGGGGCTGGAGAGATGGCTCAGTGGTTAAGAGCGCTGCCCGCTCTTCCAAAGGTCCTGAGTTCAATTCCCAGCAACCAGATGGTGGCTCACAACCATCTACAGTGAGGTCTGGCGCCCTCTTCTGGTGGACAGGCATACATGAAGGTGAGACACTGTATACTTAAATAAATGAATCTTAAAAAAAAAAAAAAAAAAAAAAAGAACCTTAGTGAAAGAAGAATAAATCCAAAAGCAGTATGCAAGAAATAATGAAAATCAGGGTACAAGATATAATGAATAAAATTAAAAGACTGATGTATAGAATCAATTAAACATAAATATCGGTGTTTAAAATAAAAGCAAGAGTTACAAATCTAATGACAAATGAAAAAAAAAAGAAATTAGAGAAAAGCCAAATGAATAAAATTGTATATGAAAAAGGACACATTATCACAGGTACTATGAATATCCAGAAGATTATGGGATACATGGAAAGTTATATTCCAAAAAATTAAAATAAATAAATAAATAAATTCTTAGATTCATATGACTTACTAAAATCAAATAAAGAGGATATAAACACGCATATCCATAACAAGCATGAGATTCAGATAATAATAAAAATCTCACAGCAAAGGAAATTTCTAAATTAGAGTGATTTACTAGATGGATTCATCAGATCTTTAAAAAAGCTTTTTCTAGGCATGATGGTATTGTACATAGTGGCAGATGCTCAAGAGGGTTAGACATGAAGATTTCAAGTTCAATGCCAGCCCTGCCAATATAGCAAGACCCTGTTTCAATATAAAAAGAAAAAGCAGCTGTGGGTGTAATTCATTGGCAGAGAACTTACATGGGCATGGGGTTAGGTTAAAGGCCCAGTAATAAGGGTAAAAAGAAAGAAAAGTTAAAACCAATTCTCCTCAAACTCTTCCATAAAAATAAAAAAGCAAAGACGCATTAACAAACTCATTCTACAAAGCCAAAAGTTATTACCCTGATATCCAACAAGTAAGAGCATAATAATAATAAGAAACATCATCATCATCATCATCATCATAAAGACATAGGCCAGTGTCCCTGAAGAACATTGACTCTGAAACTTTGCAACAATTTATTTCCAAATAGAATTCAACAATGCATTTAAGAGAACATACAACATAATTGAGTTGTTTTCATTGTAGGGATGGAAGTCTTATTTAGTATAGTCAAACCAATATGCATCATGAACACTTGGTGACAGCAACTGCCTGATCATCCCAAGAGATGCAGAAGGGCCTTTGACAAAATTTAGCATACATCTGTAGGAGATGTAAGCTGTATGAAATTGTTTCATTTACAGGAAAATGGATGATGGCACTGGAGATCAAAATGTTCAGTAAAAAACAGGCACAGAATGGTAAATACTGTTTTATCTCATATGTGGAATCTAGATTTAAATGAATCAAGAAAGAAGGAGATTGTTTGAGGGAAGGGGGACAGTTAAAGAGAGGGATGAATGACTGAATGTAATGGGATATGAAAAAAGACAAATAGTGTGTGCTTTCTCTCTTGGAGAACTAATCTCTCTATCTCTTATGGAAGCAGAAAAGGGCTGCATGGTAGTGAATTGGCTAAGGAGGCAGGGTGAGGAACAAATATGATCTAACTATAATGATCCATGTGTATGAAAACAACATGACCAAGCTCATTTCGTGTATGCTAACTTGATTTAAATATTATAATAAGAAACTATTGACGATCTAGAAGGTCAAAAAAGACATAAGGCATAAAGCAAAGAGACAACAATTTATGTAAATCCTGTCTTATAGTTAATTACGTGGAACACTCCAGTTAGAAGATGGAGATTATAAAATGTGTTTATGAAGTTGTCCAAGTACATGATTTCTAATCTGGGGTCAGACATGATGCCATTGCACCATGAGGCTACTCATACGCTCCTTCCAAACAGAGATGCACTACACACCAAAGCGATACCATTGCACCATGAGGCCACTCATACATTCCTTCCAAACAGAGATGCACTACACACCAAAGCACAGTGTGGTCAGAAATGAAAGGAAATGTAAAGATGCATCAATCAAGAACTGGACATAAGACAGCTGGCAATGTTAATATCAGAAAAAAAAAAAGCTTTTAAAATAAAACACAAAAATTTTTCTCACTAAAGGTAAAATTGACATTTTATAGTAATAAAAGGGCTCATCTATCAAGAAATATAGTCATTATGAACATGCATGTACATAACAGAACACACAAATACATAATAAATAGACTGGCAGAATTGAGGCAGAAAATAGGCAACAGTAGATAACATCTAAATAACAGCTGAAACAGCTTTAAAAAACCACATGAAATAAAAGACTTGAAAACATTGTGGACAAACTGACCTAACATATTTCTGAAGAATATTAGCAAGCAACTGCTGAATACACTGCGGCCTCAAATAGCATGGGGTGTTTCTCAGGCTCTAAATTAAGCCATAAGGCAAAACAAAGTTCATATAAGAGATTGGAACTATAAAATACATTTTCTGGCACAAAGGAATACTAAAATACCAAGGGAAACATTTTGTAAGTTTCAAAATATGCAGAAAATAGGCGTTACTATCTGAAATAACTGTTGTATTAAAAAGAAAAGTCACTAAGAAAATTCAGAACTATCTTAGAGCTACAGCGACGGCATAACATGACCAAACTTTTAGATTTCTCTAAAGAATTGCTCGTGGGGGTAATTTTACTGCACATGCACATATTAAAAATGAATGTTTCAAATCAACAACCTAATGTCCTATCTAAGAAACTAGAAAAAGACACGTGGCCTCCCTAAGGTGCCCATGAAAAGATCGTGGATCATGGGTGGTGCGGCGTGGGGCTGCAGGACCAGCCTGGACCTGCTGCAATCCTTGCCCGGAGCAAACCTGGTCAACCTGAAGCCCAACCCTGACCCCAGAAAGCAGGAAAGAAGTCCAAGAAATCCAAGAAGTAGGAAATGTGGCGGAGGCTGTAAAGGAGAAAGGCAGAGAGGATGGAACCAGGCCCCGGCAGACTCCATTCTACGTTCGATTCCCAAAATACGGATTTAATGACGGACATAGTTTCAGGCACCAGCCTTAGCCTCTGAGTCTCAGGAGACTGCAGTACCTCGTTGATTTAGGGCCAACTGATCCAACTCAACCTATTGACATGGCTTCTTGTGAGTCTCAAATCCTCGGGGTTGATACCAACCCTCACTGTGGTCAGCTCTCTTGCTCTTTTTCCATCTGAAAGTTAAATCTCAGGTAGCAAAACTTGCATAGAGGAACTGAACCATTTAGGGTGTATGTCTCAAAAATTCAAATGGTGGTGGTCCTTAGAAATGTGATAAAAATGACTGTAAGAAAAAGAAACTAGAAAAAGGACAAAATAAAAGTCAAACAAAAATAAGAGAGAAAATAATGAAGATGAACGAAAAATAAGTAAAATAAAAAATAGAAAGAAAATAGGGAAAACTAATGCCCCAAGATTTATGTCATGGAAAATATCTTTTCTAAAAGTTTGAAGTTTGTATATTCATTCAAGTAGCACAGGTAAATTTACACTGCCAAAAAGAAAAAAATTAACAGATGGGACACCACTTCTATTGTTATAGAATAACCATACAGAGTCCATGACACGTGCTGCTGAATTAGACTTGTCTGCTAGGCCAGAATGTCCCCACTCTTTCATGCCTTCAGAGACAACATACTTCATTCTTACTATGATAGACATTTTTTCAGAGTCACACGCTACAGCCATAAATGTGACAGGGAGACAACACAACGGAAACTGGTACTCTGAGTCATAGCTTCAAGCTGATTAATAAAGAGAACATCATATAGAAGTGATAGAGGTAGGTTTCCATTTTACCAGATGTCCAAATAATATGAACAGAATAAATATAAAAATGTAAATGTGATAATTGATAAATATAAGATATATACATTTATAATGTATGTGTGTATATTTAGTTTTGACCTTGAAGCATTATACCAAATTGTCAAACTGTCAAAAGCACAAGACCAAGAAGAATAGTTAAATCTAAAAGAGAATATATTTAGGTCACATTTAAAGGAAATACCTAAGACTAATGGTAGCTTTTCCAACAAAATAGTACAGGATAGTGAGTATGGAATATTGTATTTCAAGTCCTGAAGAAAACTAACTGCCAACCAAGGTTTCTTTAGGCAGCTAGGCTATTCTTCAGAAACAAATGTGAAGTAGAGATATTGCAAGATAAACAAAACCTAAGGGAATTCATTACTATGAGAACAGCTTTACAAAAGATGCTTAAGGGAGTTTTGTGCCCCAAAGTGTGAGAAGAATACATACATCATGACAGTGTGTTCTAGAAACACAAAAGAATCAATGCAGTAAACAAGAGACCACAAAGATGAATAGAAAATAAGAAATGAACAAAGAATATCCAAAATACCATCGAGAATATTGGTAAATTTTCAGGTATTGGATGATACCTTCCATTAATAAAGTTGAAGGTAAATGGTCTTACTTCTGCAGTTAATAGCTTGGCTTGGCAGATTGGCTTGGCAGAACAGTTTAAAAAATAAGACCTAACAACACAGTGTCCATAAGAAATTTATTTCACTAGTGAAGGACACACACAGGCTGAAGGGCAGTGTGAACATGGCAGCTGATAGTGTAAGCAAATGGAATCTAAGAATGAGCAGGAATATCTACACATATATATGAATGAGCGGAATGTAGGACAAAAACGGCATGAAGAGATGAAGAACATCACCATATAGAGCTTAAAAGATTAATTTATTAATTGTGTTTATATGCATCTAATATTAGAGTACTCAATTTGATGAATACCATTAGATCCAGTGGGAGAGCTAGGGTCTAATAATGGGCTATTTTCTTACTCTCAATCCACCAAAAATCAACAAAGAAACTGCACAATCAAGTTATACTACAGATCAAATAGATCTACCAGACATTTCAGGACATTCTATTAGTGGTTAAAGAATGCACATTCTTTGCACTAGTGCATGGAACCACCTCTAGACTAGACTATTTGTCAGAGGACAAAACAAGTTTGGCCACTTTGAGAACAATGAAACTGTATACTGTGATTTCTCTGATCACAATGAAATAAAACTTGAAAATAGTATCAAGAGGAGTGATAATGATACAAACAAATGGACACTGAAGAATTTACTTTTATAATATAAAGTAACATTACATCGAATACCTTGAAAAAATAGAAAGTTATCAAGGAAGTCAGTCAGGAAATTAAAAAAAAAATTCCTTGGAACAAAAGAAAATGGAAATACATATTCTGTGAGACCCAGCAAAAGCATACCAAGAAAGAAGCCTATAGCAGTGAGTGGCCGTATAATAATGAATCTGAATCTTGGAAAAACAAGAGCAAACTTTACCTAAAATTAATAGAAGAAAAGAAACAATTATAATCAGAGAATATGGATAAACTAGGGTCTAACATAGAAGACAATGACCAAAGAAATAAAGAGAGGGCCATGTCTGGGCCAGTGGTCATGCAACAGCAGAGGTATGTATTGATGTCCATAGCCCATGTTACTACCATCCGTCATGGGTGTGGAGAGCTGATCCCAGACCTTACTGTCTGGAGCTCTTAAGAAAGCTGGCCCTACACCCTAGCCACCTGCAGAACTCAGGAGAGTGGGTCCTGTCCCCTGCACCTCACCTGGGCAACAAAGCAGAGCTGGCCCTGGTGGCCAGGACTAAGGAGAGCTGGCTCCACCCCTCATCTGCCTAGTGGTGATGTGGGCAAGGGAGAAATTCCCTCTGACTTCACCCCTTGCAGTCTGAGGCAGACAGAAAGACCGTTCCTAGGTCATGAGCTGGCCGTGCCCCTCACTGGCTGCAAAATTTGGGAGAGCAGACTGTGCATCTTGCCTGGGGAGCAGGAAAGCTAGGCCAAGGGTGTGAGTATTGGAATCTGGACTCATCCCTCATCTTCCTTGAGGTGTCATGGGCAAAGGAGAGATGTTCTCCCTTATTCTTGCCCCTCACCACCTTCTGCAGGTGGGAAATCTGGGCCAGAGATGACAAGAGTAGAAGAGGTGACCCTGCTCCTTTCCAGCTGTAGCATTGGTGTGAGCTTGCTGAGGCAATGCTGGAGGGCTGGACCTGGTGGTGTAGATCTGGTGCCTGATCAACTCAGCTGCCACTCAGAGCCAGACCCAGTCCTTTGAGTGGGTCTACCCCAACATGTACCTCATGTATGAATTGTTGCAATGCACGAAGGGACCAGCCTGCACATCCAAAGCTGCAGAATCTCTTGAGACACAGGGCAAGAGCAGGATGTCTGAGAAGATTCCCCATAAGGATCAGGTATTGAGAGTGTAGCAGAAGCCAGAACCTGAACAATGACTCATTGCACTGAGCATTTTCAAGTAAAGATGGACAAAAGGGTATATTGTGTGACACACTGTGTCACACTGCAGCTTCCATGATGAGATTATTTACTTTCTTTTTATTTATTTATATTTTTATTTTCTTTTGTGGGAGAGTTGCAAGGGTGGTAAGCAGATAAAAAAAGGACAGGGAGAAAAATGGATTTGGGGTGCATAATATGAAATTCACGAAGAATCAATACAAATTTTTAAAAATTAAAGATGAAAAAGAGAGACTGAAAATAATACTACAAAGTTCAGATCATTAGGGGTCATTTTGGAAAACCACATAATATTAAATTGGAAAAATCTAGAAGAAATGGGTGCGCTTTTAGACACAACTTATCAAGTTGAATCAAGAGACTGTAAAAATATAATTATATCATAGCTAATTAAGATCAAATCAGCTACAAGAAGTCTACCAACAAAGAGAAGCCCATAGATGGCTTCCTTGTTCAATTTTACCTGATATCTAAAGAGATGCATCTCTCAAACTATCCCATAGAAGTAAACGGATGGAGACTCATTATAAGAGGACGTCATTAGTTTGCTGCTCACAACTAACATAGATTCAAAGATCCTCAAGGTAGAATGAAATAAAATTTAATGGCACATTAAAAAGATGATGATGGTTTCACTCTTGTGGTGCAAATATTGTTAATAATAAACAAATTAATTCTAGCTCTACTAGGTCTCTTGACCATTCTAAGTAATAACTACTGAGTCTCTGGTAATGATTAGATGTTTTAAGAAGAATAAAATTCTGAGGATATGAAAAAATAAAAAATAAACAAATTAATATAATATATACAAATTGAAGATTAAAATTGCATGATAACCTCAATATATGCAGAAAAATAATTTAATAAAATCAAATATCGATTAATGATACAACTCATGAGCAAATTACCTATAGAAAGATCATATGTCAGAACATAATAACAGCTATACATGGCAAGACCATAGCCAACATCACACTGAAGATAAGAACGGAAGGCATGACCTATAGCATTATTATCTACACCTATGCTCTTATCCAGTCTATTACTAGAAGCTTTAGACAAATAATCAGCCAAGAGAGAGAAATAAAAGACATAGAATTTGTAGCGAAAGAGATCAACATACGACTGTTTGTAGATGATATGACTGGATGTGTAGAAAAAGTTAAGGATTCCATGAAAACTGAAAAGCGAGTTTAGTTAACATCTATACAACAATAGTGAGTTTGCTGAGAAATAAACTATAACGGCAAGCTAATTTAAAAGAGATATACACACACATGCAAAACCACGTAGGAACAAACTTAACTAGGTAGTGATAGACCTTTACAATGAAAATTACACAAAAAATGAATAAATTTGGGTGCTAGAAGGTATTCATGGACTAGAAGAACTAATATTGTTAAAATATCTTTATTACTCCAACTGACTTATATATTCAAATGAACATTAGGAAAACGATCTTAAAATTTGCAAACATTCCAAAAGATCCTGTATAAGCGAAGAATTCTTGAGTAAAAAGAACAAAGCTGGATGTATCATAATATCTGATTTTAAGACATACTATACAACCACAGTAACAATAAAACATTGTATTGGCCCAGGAACAGGCACATAGACTATTGAAGCAGAATATAAGGTATAAGACACATACAAGAAAATGTCAGCTACCTGATTTTAGGTGAACATACAAAAAATACATACTGAAAAAAGGTTGATTTCACTGGATATCTCTAGGCAAAAGTTTACATCTTGACACCTATCTATCTTTATCACCTTGTACAAAAATTAATTTAAAATTGATAAAAAAAAAACCTTATACGCTACAACTATTAGAGAAAAGCATAGCGAAACATTTTATGACATTGATATATGTAATAACTTTCTGTATAAGTCTTCAAAGAAAACAGGAATATTTTAAATATTTTTATAACTATTACAACATACCAAAAGAACGTTCATATAAAGAAACTTCTGTACTTCATCAACACAGTGAAAAGACAACTTGCAAAGGAGAGAAAGTGTGTCCCAGCTATATGAAATGGACTTAATATCAGAACATACAAAGAATAGCAAGGAGATAATTCAATTAAAACTGTGTAGAAAATATGAATAGATGCTTTTCTAGTGAAGAAATACAAATAGATGTTAATTTATTTTTAAAAATCACTCAATATTATTAGATATCAGAAAATAGGAAAGCAAATCTATAATGAGATATTATCTCATTCCAGTTAGAATAGCTATGAGTGATGGTAAATTATTATTATTATTATTATTATTATTATTATTATTATTATTATAACATATACTAATACTGTAATGATAGTTATTATCATTAATATTAATAAGCAAAATGACAAATGCTGTTGAAGATGCAAAAAAGAAGGAATTCTTGCATACATCTGGTGGAAATGCAAATTAGTACAGCCATTGTGGAAATTTCATAATTAAAGGTAGAAATGCCATACAAACCAGCTGTACAAGTGTACTATTGTTGGTTACACATCCAAAGGGAAAGAAATTAATACACAAAAAAAGAGACCTGAAAATCTGAGCTTATTGCAACACTGTCATCAATAGCCAGGTTATAGCCTCTGAACAGATGAATTGTGAAGTAGCTAACAACAGACATGATTCACACACAGCATGGTTGAGAAGTTAACTGTGAATCCTATTAATTTCCACAATTAATGTGAACCAATAAAAAGTACTGTGCTTCAGTCTCCTTGTGGGTCCCACATGTGGAGAGTAGGGACTACTTCAGACATGCACTCTGACCCCCGAACTTAGATCACTTCCTCCTGGCAGGACGGCCTTGCCAGGCTACAGAGGAAGAGGTTACAGGCAGTACATGAGACTTGATAGGCTGAGGTCAGATGTTAGGGGAGGAGGGCTGCCCTTTCTGAGGACTAGAGGAGGAAAGAGAGAGAATGAAGGAGGGAGTGGGCATCGGGAGGGATGACGGAGGAGGATACAATCAGGATGTAAAGAATTCAAAGTGCAGAACAAGTGGGTAACTTATATTGTTAATCCCAGTACATGGGAATAACTCTGAGACTGGCTGAGAAATGAATGTCTAGGTATAGACAATGCTTCTTGTTGGCTACAAAATCCCTGTGAATTATGATTAGATGCCATTCTTCGTATGGCATGAATGAAGATTTACAGATGGCTTTTTTTTCTGTGCATACAAAGAGCAGAGAACCAGCCTTAATTGTTCTATGAGTCATACATACCTTATACATTTATAATCTTACGACTGTATGATGCTTGTGAGAAATTATATGTTTTCAGGACAAAAGAACCCGACACTGACCTTGTATCAGATTTGACAAGATGCATTCCTCTCAGCATGCTGGACAATGACATCCTGCATCCTTCATGTTCCAAGTACCACTTGCTTCAGTTGCTGTGCCTCCTCAGAACAGGACAACTTTGAAGAAAGCTTCCAATCGCAATTAGTTGGTCCAGCATTTCAGACTGTCCCACACAGAACTTCTATTAAGCCTGAAATTTCTCAACATTTAGAAACTGGGCTACAACTGCTATTTCTAGCTTCTTTAACCGTTTCCCCCAACTTTATTTGGACCCCTATGAAGGTAGTATTCAAACCAAATCAGCCAGAAGAAACCTTAAGAGAATGATGCCCCATTTCCCTTAAGGGGGTTGGGTAGGTTTTTGGTTGTTTTCTTGGGTGATAGATGTTTATTTTCATTGGGAGTTGGTTATAAGTTATGATTGGTCTTATTTAGAGAGAAAACAAGGTTGGACTCAGGGACTTTCCTTTATCTTTCTTTTTTAGGTTTGGAGATAGGGGCTGAAAAGAAAGAAGGGGGAATATAGAAATATATAGGAATGATAGGACAAAAAGATAGATTAGCAAATCTCCTTAACTTAATGCCTTGTTACTTACAAGATTATTTTCAATTCACTGGTGTAGAATTTTGTATATAGATGCAAAATAAGTTTAATTTTAGATGTACTGGTATAGAATTCAAATTTAAAATTATTCTTCACATATTATATATATTTCTACTCTAATATGCATTATTGTACACATACAACTCAATTATAATACAAAATTTACTTCCAATTCTTTGAAAGTGCTATTGCAGACTGTTTAGGATAAGTAAAGTATACAAGTTAATTGTCAGTTGATCAAATCATGGTCCTATCAATTACTAGTCTATTTTTATCACAAGACTCTATAGAAAGATAAGGTGAAATTGTTACATAAAGTCTTCAATAAGCTCAAAGAACTATAGAATATGGCATTTAAAGATGTTTTTATTATTTCAAAGATACATTTACAATGAGACAGGTTAACTCCTGGCAACACTCAGCCTACCTCAAAGAGGATGATGAGCATCAAAGAACCTCCTTACAGAGATGGCTTCAAATGTGGCAAACAAGCCACTAGGCAAAATGAACTTGTTTTTACCACAAAAAAGAATTCTGCCTAAAAATGGGTAAGCTTGGATGCATAAAGAGTTGACTGCCAAACTCTGCCAAGACAGGGCAAGCAAGTCCTCAATAGTTCCTGCCTCACAAATATGTATGTCAGATATACTGAGCCAGAAGGCTGAAGATGATACTCCAACATTATAGAGAGTTTTGGGTAACTACTCAGGTAGAAAACTGTCTTTGCCATCTTCTCACTTGAAAAGCTACTAACCTACACTCCCAGTATACTCAGGTATACTGCATTGTTCTTGGTTGGTGCAGGTTCCCCTGGGTCCAGATCTTCTGACCTTGATGGTTTCTCTTTGGAGCTCCTGACTCCTCTGGGTCCTTCTCCCCAATACACACTCTTCCATACAACACTCAGCACTCAGCTGCAGCTGCCAGTCCTAGCATTTCTCTTGATCCCACCACTGAGTGAAGTCTCTCAGAGGTCATCTATGTTGGGCTAGCATCCACTTATAAGTGAGCATGCACTCTGAGTGTCTTTCTGGGTCTGGATTACCTCACCCAGGATGATCTTTTCTAGTTCCATCCATTTACCTGCAAATTTCAAGATTTCCTTGTTCTTAAAATCTGAGTAGTATCTCATTGTGTAAACGTACCACAGTTTCTTTATCCATTTTTCAGTTGAGGGCAAGTGAAAGACTTGAATGAAAACAAACCAACAAACAAAAACCCTTCAAGACTCTGAAGAAAGATTTTATATGTATTGTTAATATGGTGATTTCTTTTCCCAGCAGAGATCTGATCACATTTGGCATTGTAATTATTATGAGGCATCTTCTGTCTTCATATTTTGTAAACATTGTTCTCCATCACCTTCTGTATAGTCAAATAAAGAGCTGAATGGCCAGTAGCTGGACTGGAGCGGTAAGGCAGGACTTCGCGGCCCAGAGACGGGGCCTCAGGTGAAGCCAGAGAGAGAGGAGTCCCATCAGGACATGGGCAAAGAAGCAGGTTCCAGGACAAGACTATGATGACAGATATAGGAACCACATGGCATTGTCCAGGCCAGTGTATTTGGGTTAGAGTAGCTGAGCATTTGCCTAGCTATAATGCCAAAGCTTACAACATAAAGGTCTCCATGTCGTTAGTCCATCCACTGATGGTCTCCAAATAACTCTGGTTACATTTTAATCCATGATTCAAGTAAGCAATCAAAAAAACACAGAAAAAGTATTCAAAGGAAAGAGGAGATATTATTAAGAACAAACATTATGAGTAATTTGATGACAAGTTGGGTAAGTTGGAATTAAGCAGAAACATCTTCTGGGGCAAAGCGTAGCATCATTTGGCAACTTATAAACAATTTTATAAACCAACTATATTTATATGATTATTAAATATAATTTTTATTTGTTTTTCCTTTTATTAAAATAAATTCTTTTCTCATATAATATGTCTCCTGTCTCAGAACACAGGCATATTTTTATTTATTTTTTTATATTTTCAAGACATTTTTTTATTCTTTGATAATTGCATACATGAATAAAATGAATTTAGATCATCTGTAATCTTCACATCTCCTCCATTTTCTATATCACACACACCTTCCTCCTCTTCCTCCCAACTTCAGGTCCTCTTTATTTTTTTTTTTTAACCCACTGAGTCCATTTAGGCCTGTCCAAATGGATGCATATAGGAGCATCCTATGGGAAAATGAGCACTCTACTAGTGGCCATACCCTGAAGAAAACTGATCCTTCCTCTCCCAGAACCACCAACTGCCAATAATTCTTCAATGACAGGTGAGGTGTGGGCCTCTCCTTTGTTCAGTGTAGAGTGCTGACTGGCTTGATCTTGTGCAGGCAACCACAGTTACTGAGAATACATGAGTACAATCATTCTCCCATGTCCCAAAGACAGTTTCGCAGGTTCTCCGACCTTTGGCTCTGACTATCTTTCTGTTCCTGTTTCCATTATATAAGTCTTGCAGTTGCCCACTTGCAGCTAGATACTCATTTATTCTCTGCATTTTGACCATCTGCGAGTCTCTTTGTACACCCTCATCTACTGTAGAAAGCTTCCCTAATGAGGGTGTGGATGCAAGCAGGGAATGGTAGCTTATGCCTTTAATCTCAGAACTCATGGAGGCAGGCAGATCACTGTGAGTTCAAGGTCAGCCTGGTCTATGAAGTGAGCCCAGGACTGTCAAGGATACACAGAGAATCCCTGTCTCAAAAAACAAAACAAAACAACAACAACAAGAAAAAAGATGGTGGTGGTGTGTGTGTTGCACTGATCTATGGCTACAACAGCATTTGGAAGGAGATTTGATATACTGTTTAGCAAAAATAATGGTAGTTGGTTCATGCCTAGGGCCTATGAGCTCTCCAGCCATGATTCTTGGTGATAGGAGGTTCCTCCAGTGGAGCACACTTTAGGTCAATTGTGAACCTGCGAGTGGTTGGGCACCCCTTTAACATTCATGCAAAATAACTGTTTTTCTTTTAAATAAACTTGCAATCTCAGTAGATATAACATTTAAAAAGAAAGAACAGGAAAAAACTGTCTACTATTCTTTGTAAGACCTACTATTTTGAGAAAGAAAAAGTGTCAAAGTTCAAGCAGCAACCATTTGACTCCAATCACAGGCATATTCATGAAAAGCGAGAGTTTTAACACTTGCACACAAAAGTCTGGCTTTGAGACCTGGAATGGGGAAGAACTTCAGAATCAATTTGTGTGTCCATGGAATGGATGACTAAAGTGATCAGGATGTCACCATATATGAAAAACAGAGAAATTAAAAGGAATGGTCATTATATTTTATGCAAAGAACATCTTACAATGGCAGGGTTTAGAGTAGAAAGAAAGACTGTAGGAGAGATTCCATGCTTAATTGTAAGGAAATGAGTGAGTAGGAAACTGAAAGATGAGTGTGAGAGCAAAAGGCTTTACCAAAGAAATGAACCTCAAACATGTTGAGAAAATAATAGACAGTACAGAAGTCATAGTAAGAACATTACCCCTGGAACTGGGGACCCACGCTCATTTAAGCAGAAAGCACTAGGTGCCACATGTCCTGGACCTTGCGTGACTCCTGGATTCTGGAGCCAAGGACCATGCATAGACTGGACTTGGCCCCCTACAAAGATGTAGCCCTTGGACAGCTCAGGCTTCATGTGGGCCCTCTAGTCGGCTTCTCAATCACGTCCCTCTGGCTGGACTGCCTTTCAAGGGCACAGGAGAAAAGGATGCACTCAATCCTAATGTGACTTGATGAGCTAGGGTAGATGGGAGAGGAGGTTCTCCTTTTTGAGGAATAGTCGGGGAGGGGAGAGGGATAGAGGGTGAGACTGGGAGGTGAGGAGGGATGGGCCTACGGACCAGGATGTACAGTGAATTTAAAAGTTTTAAATTAAGAAAAAAATCCCCCCTAGCTACGGATAGAGTCACTTGACTGGCCTTGTTCTGCCACTGAATCAACATTCTGGAAGCCACCACCACAGCCAGAGATCAAAGGAAGTTCTTTGTTGCCTGGTCTGTCAAAAAAAAAAAAATATCTAAGATATGAACAGATAATGTTCTTTAATTCTTCTCCGATCTACAAAGGAGAATAACATGGGACAATAGCCAACTAATTGGGTTGACATGATTTTTTTTTCTTCATATAGGGCATTTAGAGCCCTAGATCCACTTTGTCATCTATTGTATGTTGTGTGATAAGTTAATTATGCATACTCTATTTTATTAAAAGACTAAGGACATCTTTCTTTAAAATAAAATGTTTATGTATATGCATATACACATGCTCTTAGCTATGCATGTATGTATGTGTATACACATATGTATATTTGTGTGTGATATGTATGTGTGTGTGTGTGTGTGTGTGTGTGTGTGTGTGTATTCAGTCAACTTATAGATGAGGCTGTGTACCAGAATAGTTGTCACCACTATTGAGAAATCATGTAGTGGAGAGGATAGCTATAACTCTAAGAATAAGTAGAACTGAACTATATAGCTGACCAGTTGATGAATTTGGGGTGAGCCACATATCCATGTAATTTTAGCTTCAGCTTTGAATTGAAGAATCTTAACAGTTGCTAATTTGCATTTATGTGTGATTTTATTTAACTACAACTATCTAAAATCATATTCAACATATGAAGCAAACTCTCTTTTAATTTATTGCTTCAGCAACATAACACTGAACACAAATTTATATTTAGGACAGAGATTCATATATTGAGCACTGTTGGAGGTTGGTCTGATATATTTTGATGCTAATTACTGCTTACTGTCTCTGCTCCACTTGTACTTTGTCTAAGAGCCTAACATATTTGACCAAGAAAAGGCCATCACACCTGAGCAGGACAAATGGGAGAAGTGTGGCTAAGGTTCCAGGGCTTGGGGAGACAGAGAGAGAGAGAGAGAGAGAGAGAGAGAGAGAGAGAGAGAGAGAGACAGAGACAGAGACAGAGACACAGACACAGAGACAGAGACAGAGACAGAGAGGCTGGAGGAGAAGAGAGGAGATGAAGGCTGTGCCACGGGTTAGGTGGAGGAAAAGTACATGGCCAGTGTGGAAGGGGACTTGGCCCAGATGATGATAATTAGCAAGTATTTGGGATTATGGATGGGAGTTAGCTTGATAAAAATTATTAGCAGCAGATGGCATGGGATTGGGGCAGGTATCCCATACCTGTCCCACTATGGGAAGTAGTTTAGGGATTAATGTCTGTCCTGCCCCAGGTTAACTGAGGCTATTTTAAAATATAACTCGTCTCTGTATCTTGATTGATTGCCAGCAGGTTAGAAAATACTGCTATAATAATAATTATAGGCCTAATAATAAATATTAGGACATACTGGTAAATTAACCACAATAGAGCACTCTTAAATTTCTGTATTATTTTATTATTGGCTATTTGCTATTTTTAAATCAACCCTCAGTACAATCAAGAGTGTAAAAAAAATAGTTCTATATAAAAATATAGCCAAATTTTATCCTTGTTTCATTTCCTCTCATAAGTGAGCTCATTTCTCTGTTTCTCTTCACACACCAACTTTACAACACTTAAAAAAAAATCTCAGCACAACTGAAGTATTCTCCAAGTCCTTTGGATTCCGCCAGATCATTATTTTTATTATGTCTAATTATTTACCACCTGGATCTATGACTTTTATTATTTGCTAATACCTGAAGTCGTAACAAGATGATGGCTTTTTATTATTTCTCCTTTACACTATTAATTCTATGGGAAACTCTTTCCCATTAGTTTTGCCTGGCTCTTGTTTCACTGTAGCAATCCTCAGATGCACACACATTGACATTGTATTCACACTCTATTGAGAAGAAACAAAAATGGCTTGGCATTCAAGTCATCTCCCGGCCTTCATGGATTAAACAGGGCACAAGCATCTAGCAACTTTTGAAAAAGCCAAGCTTCCTTTTGCTTTAGTGCACCCAGAAGACTTCAAATCAATACTTAGCATTAACGTTTTAATTGAGAATTAACATCATTGTAATTGGAAGTGAGGATCAGCATCCTGATGTCTACAAGGTGGCTAGGAGAGGAAGGTCATTACCCTGGAGAGAACAAGCATTGGGAAAGGAAGACACAAATCATGTGTTTCCTTGGGCAAGGACACACAGTAAACACTTGGATTGGTGGTCAACTGTAATTTGCTTCTAGAGTCAGAAACCGGCAACATTGCACTTAGGATTTATAGCAGAGCACACAGAAACAGTGACTTTGAAAGCACAGGATACAGGATTAAAAGGAAATTTCACTAGTTCTGAAAGAGCTAGGGGTATAAGGACTTTTCCCTCAAAGTAAAGAGAACTTATGTGTCTCTTCACAGTATACCCAGTAGCCATTTGCTATCCTCAACATGTCGCACTCCTAAATATCCTCCTTTGCAAAAAGTCAAACACATTTCAGTCTAGGTTCTCAGCAATGCTTTATTATTTGTTTGAAATTTTCAAGCTAGTATATTCTTAGCCTGAATAATAGATATATTTCCTTCTCGTTTTGAAGAAAATAAACGTTCCAAAACTATAATGTTATTTATTTGCTTCCAATACTGGAAATACTTGAGCAATTCTCCAAACTCCCCCAGGACGGAGGAAAACGCCTCCTCCTATCATCCACCCAGTCCTCCCAGACCAGCCTAAGGCCTCCACCTCCTTCATGCTCAGGGAATGAGTATGCCTATTAGTTCTAGCTCCTTAGTGGAATAAAGAGAACTTATGAGAAGGGAAACTTCTGCAAGAATCATTGCAGAAGTTTTTTCTTTCCCCGTTTATTGGAACTGTATAAGCCTACACAAGATGTGCGTATGTATTGAGCTTTCCCCCTAAGTGTCCCCTGAGCCAAGAGAGGACCCAGCCAGTGAAGCACCCTCAGCTGGGCCCCGCAGGCTACAGTCCCCAACCTTCACTCCAGTGTCAGTGCAATGTGCAGAATTGTGGCGCAAAGCAGTGGCCTCAGTATCACTTTCCACACCCCGTGAACCCAAAGCTGTCTTCCTTGTCCTGGAGGAAAGGCTCTTGTGGAAGCAGAGTTTGAAAAGTCCCAGCACTGTCATGGTTAAGATTACCAACACTATTACGGCTATGCTCACAAGTATGAAGACCACCGTGGAGGAGGTGTCGAAAGTTGGGGAAACAGAGGGGGAAGACATGTAGTTCAACGTTGAGACCACGCTTTCTGATGGCGTGACTGTGACTTTTGGTTTGGTGTGTAAGGACTTTTGAGTAGATAAAGTACTCGGTGTTCCCCAGTGAAGAATCTCAGCAACAGAAGTCCCAAAATTGTCTTGTCCGTTGACCTGGGGCATCTCTCCTAGCTTCTCAGGGACTCGGCCTGGCCATGTTGTGTTTCTCAGAGGGCTCTCTGGAGTGGTTGATAGAGTCCTGGTGGGCAGACTGGTCCCCTGAAGGGTTGGCTGTGCTTTCCTTTCGGCCTCACAAGAGCGTCTGTCCTTCCCTAGCTCAAAGCCCGAGGCACATTCGCAAATGAAGTTTCCCAAGTGGTCTAGGCATTCAGGGAGCTCCACGCATTTGCCAGCAAGGAGGTACCTCCCAGAGCAGGGGCAGAGCACTGATCCAGGGAAAAGTCCATCCCAGCGTGCTCCTGTCTCTTCCTGAATGCAGGTGGCCTGGACAGAGAGCTCCCCGGAACACATCGCACTCACCTCGGTCCCAGGAGGGCTGAAGTCCAGCGCAGAGCTGCTCAGCCTGAACGGAGCTTGGAAACTCAAGTTAGAAGCGGCTCCCGGGCGTGGCGCGGGGCACAGAGCCTCAAACTGGTACTTGCACAGGTAGCCATCAGCGCGCAGGCGGCAGCGCATCTCCTTCCAGCCTGCAGGCTCCACTCCCCCTGTGGCCTGGAGCGCAGCGCACTTTCGTACAGCACAGGAAAGTTGTGGCTCCTCCACCCACGGCAGTGTGTTGTCCTCTGCGTCTCCCGCGTCGGGGTACAGCCAGGAGAAACCCCTCAAAGGTTCTCTTTCCAGAGTGCAGTGGGCACGGCCGCGCTCCAGAGCCACCCAGAAAAGAAGGTCTTTGGAGCCTCCGCCTGGTCCGGGACCTGCGCGTAAGAGTGCTAGGACTGCAAGCAGCTCAGAGCCTGAGTGCACCGTGCTTAGAGTCCCGCCGCGCAGACTGCAGGCCTCCTCAGCGGCCCTTCGCTTGATGGTGGCGTGGTGCAGGCTGTAGCAAGCCCCCAAGTCCAAACAAGCAGCGCGATCAGCAGTGGGGTGCTCGGTACTCCCTGGCTCTGGCCAGAACGCAGGACAGAGGAGGCACAGGGCAAGTGCTGGCCTCATCCTGCAGACTGTGGGCACACAGCTGCTCCCAAGTCCTCTGGCTTGCCTGAGGGCACGGGATCTGCCTCTGGAGTCACCGCCCTCTACAGCCCTTTCTACCACCATGTGTGCCCTCCCTTCTCGCCTGAGCCCTCATCCCCGAACAATCAAAAGTCCCCACCAGACTCCCTTGCTTCCCTAGGCAGTGACAGGAAATGTGTCCAGAGCCCTGCCAGGCTCTGTGTGGCCCTGATTTATTCAGGGGTCAGGAACACAGCTGGCACCTCAGTGCTGGGGAAAAAACCAAAACGGGCCAATGGGGTCTAATGCCCCGCATAGATAAACAGGAGAAAAGAAAAGTTGCCACTGGGATCAAGTGAGTCTCTTTCCTTGCTCAGGATTTATCTGGATTTTGGATCTCAGAATGCAGTGATGATCGTGAACAGGAACCATAAGCCCACACCCGCCCATTGTGTTTGTGTCCGGGACTGTGGAGTTGGCGTCAGTATAATTTGTAGACTGTTCCAGGCTGAGGGGAGGTTTCCTGAGGCTGGTGTTGGGGGAGGGATCTTGAGAGAAATGTTCCTGCTTCTTTCTAAACTGGAGGCCTCACTGTTACACCACTGATCTCCATGGGCTGTCCTTTGCTGTGTTAAAGGAAATCCAGTCATGCTACTGGCCAGCCAAAGAATCAAGAATTCCATCAGGCACTTACAATAGGAAACAGTGCCTCTGGTCAGCACTTGTCTTAAAATTTTTCATTTTTACTTCCGTTTGTTTATTTTTAAAATACGGATGGTGGTTGGTTAGGGGGAAACTTTTACACCGAGGTGACAAACAATAGCCAAGGGTCTTAACTACTAACTTGTTGGGCTCCCTCACTACGTGGGCTCAAGAATTCTACAGGCACCAGAGTACGTGTGAAAGTTGTACTCTCCACTCAATTCATGGTCTTATAAGGCTGAAGAACAACTGTGTGTGGTTTTATTCTTGACCTGCATGAATGTCATTGCCTCTATGTTTGTCTGCCAACGTTTATAGTAGAAAGGTGTAAAAAGAACATAAAAGCTTTAAAATCCTCATTTTGAAACTTAAACTAGTCTAATACACATTCTGGACTGAAAAATAATACTGTGTAATTTAAGAAATGATTGAATCAGCCACTCCAGGATCCAATGGCTGTTTTGTTTTCATGTACAGGACACCAGCTCAGTTGGAAATGTGGGAAGGATTAAGGAAAGAAAAGTGGGGGAGGGGGAGGTTAAAGTCAGAGTTATTGTTAGGTTTCAAACCTCAGACAAAAGGAGGTGGCTGTTTGTCATATCAAAGATGACACTGGCCAAGAGGTTCTCCCAGCATTCCTCAGCCCCTACCTGTTACAAGACCTTCCTGGCAAGCATACTCTACCCCCTAGCCTGAACTCTCCAGCCCTGGGGGCTGGGCTACTCTTCCCTATAAACCCAACCATTTTGATTACCCACTTTCTTTCTATGCTCTCCCACATGTCTCTAATAAACCTCTGCTCCACCACACCTAGGAGCAGTCATGTCATAGCATTTCCTTTCTTATTTCATTCAACTATGAGTGCTTTTTTATGTTTGTAGCAACTTAGAGAATTTTACATACTTTTATAAAATGTGTCACTGTCTGTCTTGACTCACAGTGGCAAATATCATGTGCGTAGAAATATGTTATCTTTTAGCTTAGCCTTCTTAAAGATGCATTATGTTTGTAAAGTGTCGGCCATCAGAGTGAAGCTGCCATCTCTAATGCATCCCATGCACTTTTTGACTTACTTTGTTGTGCTGGATTGACTGCTTAAGTTAACAAGATGCAAGAAACAAGATGTCAACACAGTGCCTATACTCTCCTCTCTTTTTGTTTTATCATCACTCTTTTGGGAATTCCATGTATCGCCAACAGGAGACAACAAACGTAAGGAATCATCATCAAACTAGCCTGCTCTTGCTGACTGAGGCATTTTACACAGATCTTTCTCCTAACCTTTCTGTTTCCCAACTCAAAGGACATTCCTTAGTTCTTTTTTGATGTCTGAGTCATACAAACCTGACTTTGCATTTACATTAAGCAGCTTGGTGTCTTATAAGAAAGAAACATGAAAAATCCAGAAATCTAACTGAGTGAATGTCTACAGTAGTTAATCACATGGATCAGTTCTATATGCCTTTGAAATCTCGTGGCTGTGGACTGGAAATGTGTCTGTGTACTGTGGTGCATTCGACAAAGGCCTGAGTAGACAGTGGACTTTCTTAGACATTTTGAAAGTCACTTGGCACGAGATATTGTCTCTAGGGTAATGAAGAGTGGGTAGCTGGAAGCTTTATGCATGCTTTCATTCTCTGGCTTTTTGTGTTGTGGGATATTGAAAGACAGGAACAAACTGGCCACAATGACTATATATCATAGATCTGGCTCAAAATTGTATGAGAGAATAATGAGGGGGGAAACTGTCTAAAAGTAAGACATACATAAATTCTAATTTATTACTTATTACCCTGCATATAACTAACATGTTTTAAAATGTGTAATATACATGAATAATGGACAGAAAGAAACCTTTTATTTTTCAACCATATAATTATTTAGATGTCATTTACCTCCACCAGAGTTCAAATACTTGAAAAGGTAAATTCTACCTCTGTCTCTGTGTCCCTGTGTCCCTGTCTCTCTCTCTGTCTTTGTCTGTCTGTCTGTCTGTCTGTCTGTCTGTCTGTCTGTCTCTCTCTCTCTCTCTCTCTCTCTCTCTCTCTCTCTCTCTCTGTGTGTGTGTGTGTGTGTGTTTGTGGACATATATGTGTAGTCAAGAGGAATTTCTGCATACAAAACAATATTTGTAAGACATGTGGTTCATATTCATATCAACAAGAATCAGAATCTACTAAAATGCTTAGAAACAGGGGATAAGTAGATTGTAATATAAGTAGATTATTTATATTCATTAAATAAATTTGATATATCTTATACTCAAATTGATGAAATAACATCACTTAGCAACACAATGTCAAGTGATAAAAACTATAAAATAGTATACATAGATAACTTTTTATAACTTTAAAAGTACAGAACATGTATTTTAAAAATACATAGACTTTTAGGGAAATAGTTTTAGTTCAATAAAATTAAAGGAGCAAGAAGGGACAAATATAGGACACGGGGCAATAAGTCCTTTGATTGAAAGAGAGAAAGAAAGTACCAAGGGTTTTAATGGGGTCTGCTATGAGAGTCTAGATAACCACTTGATTTTTTTTTAACCACTTGATTTTTAAAAATAAATAATGACTGAATAAACAAAAATGGCTATATTTGAGAAAGAGTTGATGAATGACAAGATAAAGAGTAAAAATTAGTCTATTCAAAGTGCTGGAATCTCAAATTATACAGATTAAATAAAATTGTTGGCTACATCTTCAAAATGGATTTTCAACATATTGTCTTTAAATTCCATAATTTTCCAAGTAAGCACTTTAAAATTTAAGCGATTAGTAATCTGAAAGGCACAATAATTAAAATATTTATTTATTTACTATTTTTAAAGATTAAGAAAAATGTAATTATGTATATGAGTGTCTGAGAAAGAAAGGCATATGTGTATGGGAGTGTGGGTGTCAGTGAATGCTGTAAAAGAGTGTCAGATCCCCTGGGGCTTGAATTACAGGTGTTTGTGAGTCAGCACCAATGTGAGTGCTGGACTCAGGATTTCCACTCCTTGTAAAAACAGCAAGCACTATTAATGGCTGAGTCATGTCTTCAGTCCACATCATTGTGATTTTAGAATTTTCATATATATATATATACATATATATGTACATATGTGTGTGTGGACAATGTAGATCATATGTGATATTTATTTGTTTCTTCATTAACACAAGGAACTAGAGGGAATATGAACAGCAAATGAATTCAATCCAATATTTTCAATTGAATTACTAGTTTAAATTTACAGAAACAAAAATGGAGAAGATAATTTTTCAAAAATAACCTGTAATCTCATAAATTTATAATGTTGTCATTGTTCACTGAATAGTTTTTGTCCCATTGAATGAATGTAGTACCTAGGTCTTAGTATATTTCTGGATTATCTTTAGATATATAATACCATTTCAAAGAAGATTTTAAAGACCATACCATTCCATCAATGAAACATTCTATTCAGAAGGTAATATGTAGCTACCAAGAGTTATAAGGATACTGACTAAATTACTTTTTGGTGGCAGTGATAAGATGCCATAGCCAAGGAAACTTACATAAAAAAAAAAAAAAGCTTATAGAAAAATAGCTTATGTGGAGTTTACAATTTCAGAGAGTAGGAGTCCATGATCATCATAGTTGGTAGCATGGCAGAAGGCAGATAGGCGTGGCACTGGAGCAGTAGCTGAGAGCTTACATCTTGATCCAAATGCAGGAAAGAGAGAGAGAGAGAGAGAGAGAGAGAGAGAGAGAGAGAGAGAGAGAGAGAGAGAGAGAGACTGGGTGTGGCATGGACTTTTAAAAATTTGAAGCCCGCCTCCTCCAGTGATATACTTCAACAAGGGAACATCTCCTAATCCTTCTTCAGCAATCCCACAAATGGGACGGGGAGACAAGTATTGACACATATGGGCCTATGAAAGCTGTTTCCATTCAAACAACAGATAGAAACACAGCCCTTAGGACTGGATTGGACTTTAGCAAAATGATCCTTTTCACTGGACCAGTTGCAAATATTCTCTATTCTCATGGCTCCTTTAGAAGTGAAGTTCACAAATCTTGACATTCTCCAGGGCCTGATCCAAGATCTTCTCCTTTTTCTTGACATTCTTGCAGCATACATCTTTATTCTTAGCACTCCAGAGGCAGAAGCAATGAGTTCGAAGCCAGTCTCATCTAGAGAGTTTAGTTCCATGACAGCCAGGGCTAGAATAGAGAAATCTTGTCTAGAAAAACAAACAAACAAACAAACACCTAATAAAAACAAACAACAAAACAAATAAACAACAAACAAAATAAAAAAGACATTCTTTTCCTCTAGGAAACCTCATACAATGTCATGTCATGGGTGTGATGTCATCACTACCCCAATGATGTCTACATTTAGATGTGGACCCAATTATCATCATGTATCTTTTATCTACTTATATGTTTCCATTTGGCTGTGAAATAGAAAAAAGAAAAGTCAAAGTCAAATATGGGAAGTATAACTGTAGTGAATGGGTCCCACCTCACTGGGTACCTTTTGAAAGACTGAAACTCAAGTCAATGTGACCCTGTAGAAGCTGGGATATTGATAATTTACTATCTGGTAAGTTAAAGGGTTTGGGATCTATAGATATT
Source organism: Acomys russatus (assembly GCF_903995435.1). Taxonomy (NCBI): domain Eukaryota; kingdom Metazoa; phylum Chordata; class Mammalia; order Rodentia; family Muridae; genus Acomys; species Acomys russatus. The sequence continues at coordinate 69,344,874 of NC_067137.1, forward strand.
TTCAGCAATCCCTGAGCTCAAGTCAAGAAACCACTGGTGAATTCAGAATGCTTGTGGGTAGAGGTGACATGAAAGAGTGTTCTGAAGATACCTTTTTGGAGGTGTACGTCTGAGATGTTATTATGAAGATAGCTGTGGCATTGGCACACTTGAGCAGATGTCTTGAAGACATCTGTGGCCAAAGGGCTGGAAGTACCATCATTACAATAAAGCTTCAATGCCAACTGAAGTATCCTGCCATCTTCCCATCATTCCTCAGGTTTTTGTTTTAACATGTTCCTTCTTTTACCCCTTAGGTAGGAATTAGAACTGTTATTTCTTTAAACCTTTCAGATTCTATGGGTTTTCTTCCCTGCATTGTCATAAATATAAGCATGTAATTAATTATTTATATGTTTCAACACATATTTAATATCTTGATATTCAATTGCTAGCAACATTAACAGAAAAGGTAATGCATTAGAAAAAGTAGAGTTGTAGTCCACACACTAAGTCAGAATTCCCACATAAACTAATTTCTCTTGTAGTTTGAGTTAATGGTTAATAGTTTATGAAGCACTGATCCACCAGAAAATATTTTGTTGATTTCGGTGGTTTTCTTACTTTAGGTCATAAGTAATGTAGTTGGAATCTGGTTAAGACTTAAGTAATAAATTTAAAAAGCATGTACTCTATGTACATCTGGGCAGGCGAACATCAACACACATCTGAATAGTCACAGTTTATAAATGTGAGCAAGGACACATAGAGAATGCACATTTGACAGATGGAAATACAGTGCACACATGAGCAGGCACAAACACATAGTGCACACATGGGCAGGGACCCAACAATGCACATATAGATAGGCAGGTACGCGTGGAGATGAGCAGGCACACATCTACAAAGAATGCACAATATGGTAAAGTATAAGCGACTTGGAAAACTTCTGCATGTTGGCAATTAAACATCAATAATTTTCTAGTTTTGTGTCAAGAATCAGATCATAATTCCATGGGAGCAGCAGTATTCCAGGTCAGTTGGCCAAGACTTCTCTTAATAAATTCCAAGTGCTGCTTGGGGACTTTAGTGACAAACTTTCTTCATAATACAACTGGCAGGATGATTTTATTTAGGCTTTGAGACAGTTCATCATGCCTGATCAAGGCATACTTTTGATATGATTTATTATTGGGGGATTTGTGTAGCAGCTATGCTTGATAATAGAGGCATGCCTGAGGACCCAAAGCAAGCTTTTTTATTGGTGCCTGCACAATTTCCACTTCAAAGAGCTGGAAAAGAGAAAGAAAAAAAAATCACAGCTACTTATTAGAAATCTTATTAGGCTTATCTGATATCAGTTTGTAAGTACCAGGGATAATCAGCAGTTACCATAGCACTCACCTTGTAGAGGCAGTGGAACATGGCAATTACTATTAGCTAGATTTAATAGCTGCTTCCTTTTAAGGCTTATATGTGTCTGAAAACTCACACACCCTGCACAACAGATTCTATATTGGTTTCTCTTCCAGACATGTGATTTATCCTCACTAGTATAAAGCATTACAAATCTGATACAGTCAGGGGATTTTTTGTTTTGACCTTCAGATTTAGTTTTTAAAAGGTTTGTTTTCAAACAGAAGTGATTTAGGCAAATATAGCCAATCAAATTGTAGGCCATATATCTTTTTGTTATACTACCACTTTTTTTGTTTTGTTTTGTTTTGTTTGTTACTGAAGTCACATAAAATGATATGATTTATAGCCATGGAGAAAAAGGAAAAATATTGCCTCCAAAACATACTGCGGTTATAGTACATACACTTCTATCTAAAAAACCTGAAGACATTTATTATAATTGTGTGAAATTATACCGTTAGGTAGGATTTGACTTAGAAGTTTATTTTTAGATTGAAATACTTTCAACTGATTTTTTTCAGTGCTTCTGGGAAGTCTCAGGAATGAGTTGTCTTGAGCATCTTAGGTTTCCTGTTCTTAATTTTAACCAAATGCCCCTGAGTCACAGGAGATCAATGTAGAAAGCAAGTAGAGGCTTTAGGAAGTCAGTCCCTGACTAAGCATTCCTGGGATGACATCTAAATGTGCACTCAAGACGAAGTGGGCACAAACTGGCAGAGTAAGCAATGGTCTCTTCTCAGCTTCTGGTTCTCTACCCACAAACTGTCTGAGCTCTTACCCCTGTCCACTTATTCTGGAGTGGCACAGAGGGGTGTACTGAAGAAAGTAGAGGTTAGCACAGTGAGGCTTCACTGCTACATCAGGAGACCTTTTTCCCTCTTTGTGATTCAAATAATTCAGAAAGAGCTTTGCCTTATCTCCTTGCTAAGGGACTGACAGAATATAATGTTGGTACACTTCAGCTCAGCAGGATGGGAGACAGCTCATTCTTTTCTTACTCTCCCTTCACTACTGCAGCTCCATCTTTTGATATAAAAATACAAGAGGGAGGGGCTCATTTTGATGTTATCTTGGAAGAATTTTTTGAAAGGCACATATTCTCTTTATTTTTTGAATTTTTTCTTTTTATTTTGTTGAAAATCTTCTTTGCTTCTTTATTAATTGTTGATCTTAGAGCCTGAGCTATTGGTGTTCTGTTCAGGAAGTTATTTACTGTACCAATGAGTTCAAGGCTCTCAACAGTTAATAAATAGGGCCTCATGGAACTAAAAATCTTCTATCAGGCAAAGGATACTTTTAATAGAACAAAACAACAGCCTACTGACTAGGAAAAGATCTTTACCAACTCTACATCTGACAAAGGGCTAATATCCAAAATATATAAAGAACTCAGGAAATTGAACACCACCAAACCAAATAATCCAACTAAAAATGAGGTACAGAGCTAAACAAAGAATTCTCAACAGAGGAACATCAAATGGCCAAGAAACAACTAAAGAAATGCTCAACTTCCTTAGTTATGAAGGAAATGCAAATCAAAACAACTCTCAGTATCTACCTACCAGAATAGCTAAGATCAAAAACTCATATGACAGCACATGCTGGAGAGAATGTAGAGAAAGGAGAACACTCGTGCATTGCTGGTGGGAGTGCAAACTTGTACAACCACTTTGGAAAGCAGTCTGGCTTTTCCTCAGAAAATTGGAAATACTGCTACAGCAAGACCTAGCCATACTGCTCCTGGGCATATACCTGAAAGATGCTCTTCCATACAACAAGGACATTTGCTCAACTATGTTCATAGCAGCTTTATTCATAATAGCCAAAATCTGGAAGCAACCTAGACTCCCCTCGACTCAAGAATGGATAAAGAAACTGTAGCACATTTACACAATGGAATACTATTCAGCTATTAAAAATAAGAAAATCTTGAAATTTGCAGGCAAATGGATGGACCTAGAAATGATCACCCTGAGTAAGGTAACCCAGACCCAGAAAGACATGCATGGTATATACTCACTTACAAATGGATATTAGCCCAACATACATGTCCTCTGAGAGACTACACCCAGCAGAAGATTGGGACAGATGCTGGAACTCCCTGCTGGACTCTGGGTGAAATGCTGAGAGTGGTGTAGAAGAAAGGTGAAATGGAAGGATCCCGAGGGTTCAGGAGCCCCACAAGGAGACCATCAAGGCTGGCAGATCTGAACATGGGGGATGCTGCACAAAGTGTTTCACCAACCAAGGACAATACACACAGTAACTTAGACCCCTGTTCAGCTATAGCCAACCAACAGCTCATTCTCCATGGTTGTGGGGAGAGTGGGGACTGCCACTGACATGAACTCTGGTGCCTCTCATTTGATCACTTCCCTTTGGTGGGGGAGACCCAGCTGGCACCCAGAGGAAGGAGAAGCAGGCTATCTGGATGAGATCTGATAGGATTTAGTCATGTGATGGGGGAGGAGGTTCCCTTCTTTCAGTGGTCTATGGTAGGGGAATAGGGTAGAAGAGGGAGGGAGAGTGGGACTGGGAAGATACACAAGAGAGGTTAACATTGGGATGTAATCTGTAATTTACTATAATAAATTATAGTAAATTAAAATTTTAAAAAAATTCTTTTTTATTGAAAAATAAAATCATTCATGTTACATCTCAATTGCTATCCCATCCCATACAGCCTCCTATTCCTCCCTCCCTCCCACTTTCACCCCATTCCCCTTCTCTATGTCTGTGACTTATGAGGATTTCATCCCCCTGAATATGATGCTAGGGTATCAAGTTTCTTCTTGGTAGTCTGCTATCCTTCCTCTGAGTGCCATCGGGCCTCCCCATCAAGGGGACATGGCCAAATATGGGGCACCAGAGTTCATGTGAAAGTCAGTCCTCAGTCTCCACTTAACTGTAGAGAATATTCTGTCCCTTGGCTAGGTCTGGGTGGGGGTTTGATGATGACTGCACGTATTGTCCTTGGTTGGTGCCATAGATCGAGCAGAACCCCTGGGCCCAGATCCGCCCATCATAGTGTTCTTCTTGTAGGTTTCTGGGACCCCCTGGATCCATCTATTTTTCTATCTCCTACATTTCTCTCACCTTAGGATGTCCTCACCTCTATCCCAATTTCCTGGTAAGTGAAGACTTTCATGAGACATGCCCCTTGGCCTAGAAATGATCATAGTAAGTGAGCTAATCCAGAAGCAGAGAGACTCAAATAGTAAACACTCACTTATAAGAAAATATTCTTTTCTCATACGATATATCCTGATTATGGTTTCTCCACCCTCTCCACCCTCCCCTCAGATCCACTCCCTTTCTATCTCTCCTTAGAAAATAACAGGCATCTAAGAAATAACAACAAAATATGACAAAATAAAATATGCCAAAAAGCAAAATCCATCATTTTGAGGCTGGACGAGGAAACCCAATAGGAGGAAAAGGGTTCCAAGAGCAGGCACAAGAGTCAGAGACCCACTCATTTTCATAGTAAGGCATCCCATAAAACACTAATACATACGCAGATGACCTGGTATAGATATGCCCTTTGCTAGCTACTTCAGTTTCTGTGAGCACTTATGATGCTTCTTTAGTTATTTCAGAGAGCCTTGTCTTCTGGTGGCCTCCATTCTCTCTGATTGACAATATTTTTGCCTCTTGTTGCATAGGATTCCATGAATTCTGAGGTAAGGGATTTGATGGGAACCTCCACTTTAGACTCCTCTCTCTCTCTCTCTCTCTCTCTCTCTCTCTCTCTCTCTCTCTCTCTCTCTCTCTCCCTCCCTCTCTCTCTCTCTCCCTCTCTCCCTCTCTCTCTCCCTCTCTCTCTCCCTCCCTCTCTCTCTCCCTCCCTCTCTCTCTCTCCCTCTCTCCCTCCCTCTCTCTCTCTCCCCCTCCATCTCTCTCCCTCCCTTTCTCTCTGTCTCTGTCTCTCTCTCCCTCTCTCTCTCTTTCTCTGTCTCTCTCTCTCTCCCTCCCTCCCTCCCTCCCTCTCCCTGTCCTTCTCCCTCTCCCTCTCTCTCTCTTCTCATAATTTTTGGCTCTGTTTCTCTCTGCATTGCTTCCCATCTGCTGTCAGAGGAAACCTCAATGAGGATGGTGGAACAAGGTGGTAATCTTTGAGTATAGCAGAATATCATTAAGAATCATTTCAAATCAGTATCTAGTATGGATCCCTTGCCATGGAGTAGGGCAAAAGTCAAATCAGTCATTGGTTGGCTAGTTTCAAAAATTTTGAGCCTAGCATATTTTTCAGGCAGGAAAGATTGTAGTTCAAAGTTTTGTGGCTGGGTTTGTGTCCATATTTATCTTTCAATAGCCTTGAGAGTACCTTCTCATACCAAAGAGATTAGAACATAGAAGTGAAGGTTCCACATAAGCATCAACCTGACTTTTCCATGTTCAAGGAATTGTATAGGTATTGTCCTCAGCACTGGGGCCCTGATGTCAATTTGTAGAGAGCCACCCCCTGTCTTGACACCAGCCTGGCTTGTTCAGGGATTTCCATGGGACCTCCTTGGCTAATATTTCAATTGAATGCACTGGAAACCTTGCCTGGCTACAAGAGATGATCGTTAGAGGGCATTTGAAATTCAGTATCCTCCATTACTAGGAGTCCTCACTAAAATCAACTTCATAGATAATAGGAAGTTTCCACCGTGTTATGCTCCCATACCACCCCAAATGTCCCCCAATTACAACCATTTATTCCTGCACCCAATTCCCTCATCTCATCTCCTCCTCCTACCTGATCCCTCCTGTTCCTGTTCCTACCAATCCCAGTCTACCCATAAAATTCTATTTCCTCATTCCCCTCATTTCAAAAGATTCATGTCCTCCACACCTGCAGAGACCTCCCCTTTACCTATCCTCTCTGGGTCTATGGATTGTAGCTTGGTTATTATTTAATTATGTTTAATATCCACTTGTAAGTAAATATCATATTCGTCATTCTGGGTCTGGGTTACCTCACTCAGAGTTTTTTTTTTTTTTTTTTTTTTTTTTTTTTTTTTTTTTTTTTTTTTTTTTTTCTTGTTCAATTCATTTGCTGAAATTTTCATGATGTCATTTTTTAAATAGCTGAGTAATACTCCATTGTGTAAAAGTACCACATTTTTCTTAATCCATTCTTTGGTTGAGGAACATCTAGGTCATTTGTAGTTTCTGGCTATTATGAATAAACCTACAGTGATCATGGTTGAGCAATGTTTTATGATAGGATGGAGTATCCTTTGGGTATATTCCCAAGAAGTTGTATGGTTAGGTCTTCAGGTAGATCAACTCCTAACTTTCTGAGGAACTGTGATGTTGATTTCCATAGTGGCTGTACAAATTTACACTCCCACCATCAAAGAAGAAGTGTTTCCCTTGTTCTACATCCTTGTCAGAATTAGCTGTCACTTGTGATTTTGTTTTAGCCATTCTGACAGATGTAAGATAGAACCTCAAAGTCTTTATGATTTACATTTACATTTCCCTGATGGCTAAGAAGTTGAACATTACTTGAAGTGTTTTGCAGTCATTTGAGATTCCTCTATTAAGAATTCTCTCCTTAGTTTCACCAAGTCCCGTTTAATAACTGTTCATCTTACTGCCTGAACTGTAGGTGTTTTGTTCAGGAAGTTATCTCCTGTGCCAATGCAGTCAAGGATATCCTCCACTTTCTCTTCTGTTAGATTTAATGTATCTGTTTTTTTGCTGAGATTCTTGATGCACTTGGACTGCAGGTTTGTGCAGGGTGATAAATATGGATCTATTAGCATTTCTCCCACATGCAGACATCCAGTTAGACCAACACCGTTTGTTGAAGATATTTTCTTTTGTCCATTGTATGGTTTTGCTTTCTTTGTCAAAAATCAAGTGTCTTTACATGTGTGTGGTTACTTCTGGGTCACTTCAATTCCATTAATCAACGTGTCTTTTTTTTTAATGCGGTACAATGCAGCTTTCATTGTGTAGTACAGCTTTATTGTGTAGTACAGCTTGAAATCAGGGATGGTGATACCTACAGAAGTATTTTTATTGTACAGGATTGCTTCAGTTATCCTGGGATTTTTATATTTCCATATGAAGTTGAATATTGCTCTTTAAAAGTCTGTAAAGAATTGTACTGGTATTTTGATGGGAATTGCATGCAATCTGTAGATTGCTTTAAGTAAGATGGCCATGGCCATTTTTACTATATTAATCTTACCGGCTAATGAGCATGGGTTATTTTTCCCTCTTCTGATATCTTCTTGTGTTTCTTTCTTCAGAGACTTGAAGTTTTTGCAATACAGGTCTTTCACTCTCTTGGTTAGAGTTACACCAAGATATTTTCTATTATTTGTGGCTATTGTGAAGGGTGTTGTTTCCCTAATTTCTTTATCAGCATATTTATCACTTGTATAAAGGAGGGATACTGATTTTTTAAAATTAATTTTATAAACAACCACTTTGCTGGTGCTTATCAACTGTAGGAATTCTCTGGTAGAATTTTGGAGGTGACATATATACTATCATATTATCTGAATCTTTCCTATAGTGGAAACTAACCTAGGCCTATGGGGGCTCACAGAGACTGAATCACCAACCAAAGAGCATTCATGCATGGGCTGGACCTAGGCCCCATACACATATGCAGCAGATGTGCATCTTGTTCCTCATGTGGGTCCCCTAACAATTGGAGTGAGATCTGTCTCTGACTCTGTTCCTGGCCTTTGGATCCCTTTCCCCTAGCTGAGCTGCCTTGTCTAGCCTCAGTGGGAGAAGCTCTACAATGAAGAGACATGGAGAGAGTAGACCACCTTCTCTTGTTTCTAATTTTACTGGAATTGATTTTATCCCCTCTCCTTTTAAGTTTATGTTAGCTATGAATTTGATGTAATCAGCCTTAATTATGTTGAGTTATGTCCCTTGAATTCCTGATCTCTCCTGGGTTCTTATCACGAAAGGGTGTTAGATTTTTTTTTCTAAAGCCTTCTCTGCATCTAATGAGGTGATCATGTGGGTTTTTTCCTCTTTTAATTAGTTAATATGGTGGGTTACATTTACTGATTTTCATATATTGAGTCATCAGTACATCTCTGGAATGAAGCACACGTGATCACAATGAATGGTCTTTTTGCTATGTTCTTAGATTTGATTTGTAAGTATTTTGTGAGCATTCTTACATCTCTATTCATAAGACAATTTTGTCTGTAATTCTCTTTATTTGTTAAGTCTTCATGTGGTTTGGGTATCATGGTAACTGTGGCCTAATAAAGTGAATTGGGCAATGTTTCTTCTGTTCCTATTTTATAGAATAATTTGAGGAGTATTGGTGTTAACTCTTCCATGAATGTCTGGTAGAATACTGTCCTGACACCATCTGACACTGGGATTTATTTATTTATTTATTTATTTATTTATTTATTTATTTATTTATTCATTCATTCATTCATTCATTCTTGGTTGGGAGACTTTTAATGACAGCTTGTTTTTTATTTGGCATCACAGTTCTATTTGTGGGGACCCGTGCCAAATTCTGCCATGTCAGATCTTGTGCTTAGGCTGTATGCTGTGATCTTGGGATTGCTGACTTTACCTCACCAGGAGGTCTTGTGTTCTAGGCTATCCTTGGACCATTTACCTTTTAAAGAAGTAGAGAAGTCTCAACTTGGAACCACCCAGAGGATCTAGGAAGTTCTTACAAGGAACTTCTCAGAGAACTAGGAAGTTCTACAGGGAGCGATTTAGGCTATTGTATTCTTGCCTGGGGACTAGGGTGAGTGAGATAAGAATAGATCCTATTGACCTTGCCCTATATATGTTCCTGCTAGTCGGCAATAAAGTGAATCTTGATCAGAAATTTCCTAACTTGATTCATTATTTCTCGGGTCTCTGTATCTTACTTTCAATCCCCACTCCCTCTTTCGGGTGAACCTGATTCGATTTTTCCCGCGGGCTGGGACCCAACACTATTTAAATTGTCTGTCTGATCTTGATTTAACTTTGGTAACAATATCTATTGGGAATATTGTCCGTTTCTTTTAGATTTTCCAATTTGATGGAGTACAGGGTTTTAAAGTATGACCTCGTGATTCTCTGGATTTCCTATGTTTTTTGTTATGTGCCTCTTTAGTTTCTGATTTAGTAATAGTCTTTCTTGGTTTTTTAATTAGTTTGGCTAAGGGTTTTTCTATCTTGTTGATTTTCTCAAAGAACAAGCTCTCTGTCTTATTGAGTCCGTAAATTGTTCTCTATTTTATTTTATTTTTCTTTCACCCCTCAGTTTGATTATGTCTTGCCATCTATTCCTCTGGGATGTGCTTACATTTTTGTTGTTCTAGGGCTTTCAGGTGTGCTGTTAAGTTGCTAGTATGAGGTATCTTCAATTTTTTTTTTTAATGTAAGCACTTAGTGCTATGAACTTGCCTCCTAAAACTACTTTCATCACGACCCTTGAGTTTGAGTATGCTACATATTCACTTTCATTGGATTCTAGGTCTTTAGTTTCTCTCTTTTCTTCTGTCTTGACCCATTTTTTGTTCAGTAGAGTTGTTCAGTTTCTAGGGTTTTTAAGCTTCCTATTATTTTTGTTGCTGTTGGTGTCCAGCTTTATTGTTTGGTAGTCTGATAGGATGCTGTGAGTTATTTCAATTTTCTTGTATCTGATAAGACTTGCTTTGTGTGAGTATGTGGTTGATTTTGGAGAAAGTTCCATGCGGTGCTGAGAAGAAGGTATATTCTTTTGTATTTGGGTGAAATGTCCTATAAATATCTTTCAGGTCCATTTGATTTATAATGTCTGTTAGCTCCAGTATTTTTCTGATTAGCTTTCATCTGGATGACATGTCCATTGTCGAGAGTTAGGTATTGAGGTGTACCACTACCACTGTGTGAGGGTCAATATGTGATTTAAGCTGTGGTAGTGTTCCTTTTACAAACGTGCATGCCCTTTTCTTCGGGACATAGATGGTAAGAATTGAAATGTATCTTGGTGGATTTTTCCTTTGATGAGTATGTAGTGCCTTTCTCCAACTCTTTCGATTAGTTTTGATTTTTAGTCTATTTTGTTAGGTATTAAAATGTCTACACCAGCTTGCCTCTTAGGACCATTTGCTTGGAATATCTTTTTCCAACCCTTTACCATGAGGTAATGTTTGTCCTTGATATTGAGCCATGTTTCTTGGATGCAACAGAATGATTGATACTGTTTTCACATCCACTCTGTTAGGCTGTGTCTTTTTATTGGGGAGTTGAGACTATTGATATTAATAGATATCAATGACCAGTGATTATTGATGCCTATTTCTTGTTGTACTTGTTGAAAGAGAGAGAGAGAGAGAGAGAGAGAGAGAGAGAGAGACAGACAGACAGACAGACAGACAGACAGACAGACAGAGATTTTTATTTTGCTAGTGGGATATTATTTATTTTCTGTTTTCATGGCTATAGCTCATCTCCTTTGGTTATAGTTTTCCTCATAGGTTCTTCTGTAGGGCTGTATTCATAGGTACATAATAAAAATGTGGAGAGTATACCCTTCTTCAATTGATGAAAGAGAATTATTTTCTTTCTTTTAGTGCTCACTATAAGTGTAATTCTATGGATATAAAGTTCTTGAAATTTTCCTGCTGTATCCTGAATAATAACCTGAGAGTATATGACACAATATCTTTTATTGATTGAAAATGTAATATAGTCTTAAATAAATAGAGAGATACTAGAATCAGTTGGATTTGTCTCCAATTACCTTTACTTGAGACCTATCAAGATAACATACAGGACACAAAATTTTTAATAAATCTGAATTTCCAGCATGAAGAAATTACAATTGATTTGTTGGTATTAAATTTCATCTATTTACTAATCTGGAATATAAGAAATTAATTTTTTCTTTGCATTATGTTAATTTTTCCTTATTTAACTTTTTATTTAGTTAACCTTGAAATTACCAGGAGGTATAACATCTTAGATACCAAGAAATAGAAATAGTTATTATAGTTTGGGATTTATATTTATCTGCTATTTTAAGGATCTACTTATAAAAATTTTTAATAAGATAAACCTCTATGTTCCTTTATATTTAAAGTGAGGCCATCTACTACAATCCACTACTGGATAACTAGACTCCATATGCAGAGCCAGTTTCCTAACATCCAGCCTTCACTCTGCCACTACATCATCATATTACCTCTACAAAAGCAATTACCTCATTGATTTTTAGCTGTAATATTTACTTACTTTTAATAGAAAATGTCAGAATGGCAGGAAGGATTTGTTTGATATTTAGAATTTTGTAAGAATCCCTCGTCATTCCTCTGAATTAAAAAAAGCATATTCCTTTGAAATTTCAGGGTACATCTGTTATTTAACACAGAGCAAGGCTAAATCAATACGATTATTATTGCATGCTATGTTTATAATCTCATAAGGACAGAGCTTTTAAATGCCTCCTAATTTCAGTGCTCCTGAAAGCTGTATTTGTCTTCTTTGTCCATATATAAATAAGTCTTCATTGTTTTAACAAATCAACTAAGGTTCCCTAGCAAAGTTAAAGTACAGAAAGAAGCCTATTAATTTTGAGAATTTAAATTCATTATTTTAAATAACATTAGGTCAACATTTCTAGGAGTTTCCTTCTGGAAAGTTCTTGTAAGAGCACTATCTAACTCTTTCTGGGATGCGGATGCATAGATAGATAGATAGATAGATAGATAGATAGATAGATAGATAGCCATTATATATATTTAAGTTCTTCATAAATGATGATTTGACTGTAATTATCAATCACCAGTCAATTTAACCAGTTTCTTTTTGCTGCCATCTACCTAGAAGAGTATCCTGGACATATATGTCCATGGTAATGGACAACATGTACATGCCATTTACCTTATGAAATAATGACAGATTTGCTGGAAGGGCTGTAAAAAGAAATTAACTCTCTTACCTTCTTTGTTCAGAAATGGCTGAGTCAGTCATTCTTGACATAATATGCTGCAATACATTTCATATTCGCATTACAACACAAGAGTCAGTTTGTCTGAACAACATCTAGCACTGAAGTAGTTTATGATCATGCTTCTCTGTCTCTTTTATTGTCAGAAGGCCACTTTGGAAACACTGAGAATCTAAATAGTGTTTTTGTTTGAATTAACAAATTATTGTTTAAAATGGCATTTTTATTACATTTATGGATACTTCAAACAGGTAGAAGATTTTGCAAATAAACAGAGAAACATACACAGAGGATGTTACACGGACCATTTATTTTCTAATAGTTGTATCAGGGAAATGAAATTTGACTGTTGACTGTGGGTGGTGGATGTTGCTATGGCAACCTATTCCTTAGGCAAAACTGGAGGATGATCATGGTGATAAGGGTAAAAGTCAGAAAACAAACTTGTCAAGATGTATTTTTAGCTCATTTGAGATAATGAATATTTTCACTTAATGTATATAAGTGAGAATTGCTCCAGAAGGTCAAAAGTCTTAAGTGAGAAATGGCAACATGGGGTTTTGGTTAAGCATTTGATCATACTGAGGTTTGGTAATTTTCATGCACACAATGATTTGGTAAATCAGCATGATTCATCTGCACAACACCAGCCAAAGTAAAATAATAATAATAAAAATAATACCATTTTGTTATGTATACCATAACACAGGAGCCCACATACAGATCACTAGATAGTGGTTTTTAGTATTTTACACAAATTAATTTTTAAAATAGTCAAAATTTCTCTGAGATAAGGAATCATGTCTCTGTTTTGCGGAAGGAAATTGATACTGGGAATTTTTAATATAAAAAGGGTATATAGGAAAACTAGATGAGGAATTAAAGCCATGCCAGGTCTCAAGATCCATCAGTAGTTTCCTGACTATGGTAGATATTTCAAATGGAATACATATATTTGAAGAGTCAAAGCTAGCACCTTCAAGTGAGAGAAAGTAAGTGATGCTTGCCTTTTTGGGTTTAGGTTACCTTGTGCAGAATGGTTATTTTTAGCTCTAGCCATTTACCTGCAGATGTCATCATTCCTTTTACTTAATAGATGAGTAACATTCCGTTGTGTAAATAAACTACTTTTCATTATCCACTCATGAGTTGTTGGAAATCTAGGCTCTTTCTACCTCCTGACTATTATGGATACAGAATCAATGAACACGGGTGAGCATATATCTATACCAGGCTTTAGAACCCTTTGGGTATATGCCAAAGAGTGGTAGAGCCAAATCATGTGGTAGAACTATTTTCAGCTTCTTGGAGAGCATCCACACAGATTGTTGTAGTACCTAAACCAGTTTGCACTCCGACCAGCAGTGAATAAGGTCATAAGATTAGTAGGGTAAAAAGGATTTCAAAGGAGGGGAAATAAAATGGAGTGGCATAAAGGTTTAAATGGAAATAATGGAACCGGAATGGGTAAATGAGGTGGAGGAATGGGAGTTCATGATAGAGGAAGAAAGAGCAGGATGAGTAACTAACATTAAGGACATTTTGAAAAAGTTAAATGGAAACTTGCTATTGAAGAAGCCTCCTAAAATATATACATACACATAAAAAGAGTTTAAATAATGGGGTGACAGTGACCATACGTGAAAAGTATAGGCTAGCAAATGAAAATATCAGGGTCAGGAATGGGTCACCTCTTCTGAAGTTCTTGCCTATTATTGTGCTCTTGATTACACCTCACTACACAACTTGGTAGAGAGACCCTATTGCTGAAAGTACCACAGATTTATGTCATAGAAAGGATGCTTATGTACACCTGGGAGCGTTTACAGTGATAGAAGGTGTTATGCATGCTAATGGAGGTCATCACAAATCATACACAGCTGTGAACTCTGCCAGCTAAAACAATGACCTGCCTGGCGAGGCATTGCCCACTAGTGAAATAGTGGCGTGAATGTCACAAGAGAAACCAATCACTTTATGATATACTTTAAGGATCATTCCACAAGTTGAAACCTCTATCTGGCACTGATATCAGAGCCAAGAATCTGTGGCTAGATGAGTCATAAGCTGTAACTACTATTATTATTTGCTAAATGGACATGTTATTAAACTGACATAATTACATCCACAGATAAGTGCACTGCTCAGCCCTAATCAGAGAAGCTTATTTTTGCAGTAGATAGTGATTAACACAGAGACCCACAACTGATCAATATGCAGAGAATAAGAAACTGTGAAATTCCCAACCATAATGGGGCATGTATATCACATCTCCTCCTTCCAAGGCTCAGAGATCACTGTGGAAGAGTGGGCAAAAGATTATAAGAGGTAAAGGTGGTGAATGACTTTTGGAAATAGTGTTCCAGATACAGCTGAGCAGCTGTACATATGAATTCACGGCAGCTGAGACATCATAACAAGACCTGCACAATCTTAAGTCAGACAAAAATCCAGCATGGAGAGTGGAGATGGGTACAAAGTTCCACCCACAGCTAAGGAGCTATTGGAATTCGACAACATCTAGCAGAGAAAGAGACAATTTTCTTTTACTAAGAGTGTGGCCCCTGGTGGGTTGGCCATGCTCCAACATAAAGCCACATGTTGGAGAGTATATTGGCAACACCAACTGTACTTACTGGGTTGTAAATGGACACAGAATTGGGTGGGCATTGAAGAGGGTGTTGATCTGGGAGAATAAACACTATTATGATTAAAATAGCTTATATAAAACACTAATAAGGATAAAGAAAATTGATCTGTCAATAGAACCTTCCCTACCAGTGTCAGCCAGAAAGTATACACTCGGGGGTTACAAAGTCTGAGTTCCCACATGTCTTTTAGGTGACTATGGCAATTTTAACCCCTTTTTGGTTTGGTTTCATTATTTTCAATAATGAAAATAGCTTGCTGTCTCTCTTGCAGAGGTATATGAAAATCAAATGATGCAATTACTGTGAAAATGGTTCATAAACTCAATAGGACCAAACAAACACAAAGGGAGTGTTATTAGAGTTAATGATCAGCAATGTTGTCCTCAGCTTTTCCTGAGTGAAATGACTGTGTATGTATTTGCTAGGGAGGATGTGAAGCTGGGGTCTGGCTTCAAAAAGCAAGCAGTCCTAGCTGAAAGGTTATTTGGACAGAGTATACAGTAAGAAATCTGTTTAAAATGGATTTGTAGGATCCTAATAGGAGCTAACATGTGTTGACAGCTTTCTACACATCAGGCACTGCCATAAGCACTTTTGCCTGCCTTAACTCATTTATTCTACACAAGAACCCTATGTCAGAAGCCATTTCTATTTTATTTTCCCAACATTTATAGATGATGACTGGGAGAAGGCAGATATAAAATAAGTTTTCCCAAGGCCATGGAGCTAGTGAATTATAAATCCTGTTCTGAATCCAGGTGCTGGACTCAACAGGCAATGAGTTAGGATGCAATACTGTCCTGCCTCAATACTACACATTATTATATCAAATATATAGATACAATGCATTATTACATATGATGTGTGAATTCACTTTAGTTTTTGTTTGCTTTAGGTATAAGTAGTTACGTCTTAGTGGTGTGTGTGTGTGTGTATGTGTTGTATGTGTGTATTTGCATGTGTGTGTTTGTGTATGTTTGTGTGTGTACATGTGTGTTTGATCATAAATAAACCCAAAAGATATTAAATTGATAAAAATTGCCTAAATTCAGTAAAGGTTATTTCACAGATGAACAATTTTATGAAAGTGCTAATAAAAGAGAAGCAATAAACTTTTAGCTATGATGCCCAGATTGCAACATTGTCTATTGAAACATTTGCCCATTACCTCAATACTCCTGGGAACAAAAGTTGTATGTCCTAGGATATCCGCTTTCTAAGAGATGTCAGTGTAGATGGTGGCATTCAGACTGTGCTTGGTTTGGAAAGCAAAGCAAATGAGGCATTCAGATAAAATACTGAAAATCTTCAAAGGGATGCACATACCTCTGAAGGCACCAGAGCTGGGATATATGCACATCTTCATGGTCTTAAACAGCAATTTTTGGGCACTATATGTTTAGCTAATGACCTGTTTTTAATATGTGCTATGGGTTATTTACTACCTTCTGCCTATGTCTCATGAACTACCTGTTTAATTCACTACCCTTCTTAACACATGCCTATGCCATGTGCTTTGTTCCTGTGTCTGGAATGGTCTGAATGTTCTTCTCAAGTTTTATGTTGAGACCTAATCACCAATGTGATGGTGACAAGGTAAGATCACTAGGGGGTGATTAGATCATAGGTGCAATGCCCTTCTAAGAGTGGCCTCAGATAGCCACTTAGACCTTTCACTGTGTGAGAACACAGCTAGAAGTATTATATTTAAACCAGAAATGGCCCCTATAAGACACCAAACCTGTCAGAACTTTGATCTTGGACTTCCAGCCTCCAGGACAAAAACAAACAAACAAAACAAAACAAAAAACCAAAAAACATTCTACTGTTGACAAGCCATCCTGTTTCTACTATGGCTCAGTATACATTAGCCACACTTGATACTTCTTACTTATTTCTTCAAAATAAACCTTATAAGATTTTATAGAAAAGTTGAATATTCAAAGTCAACATAAAAAAATCATGTTTACGCTGGGTGGGAGGCAGAGGCAGACCAATGGCTGTGAGTTTGAGACCAGCCTGGTCTACAAAGTGAGTCTAGGACAGCTAAGGCTACACAGAGAAACCCTGTCTTGAAAAACCAAAATAATAATAATAATAATGATAATAATAATGTTGTTTATAATGCTTATCTGCAAGCAAGAATATTTAAAAATCTCAAAGCCATAAAGCCTTTGATTCCTTTGGAGACCAGGATGACATTTGACCTTGATTTAACATTAATTTCCAAAGTCTCTCACCAGGCTCATGGCAATTGAGTTCTGCTGAAATCATGTGAAGAGGATAGAACCAGCCGGATGGCAAGGGAGACACAGTGTGGTGTGAAGTGAAGGATAACAGTCATGTTTGAGATAATGAAAAAATTGTAGAGTTCAGTTACTGGAACATAACTGAATCAAAGTAAGAAGTGAACATATTATTACTAGAGCAAGGCTAGGAGCCAAGGGACCTGTTGGTGGAGAGGGACTGCTTCCACAAGGATAGTGCTTTCTGGGAGAAAAGTGGCAAAACCACAACAAGCTATATCAGCTAATAAAATGTTCTAAGTGCAGTTCATATACAAGTTCATATACACAAGTGTGTGCTTTTCTAGGTGCATCAGAGGTAAAGTGATTAAAATGAATAATTTAACCATATGTTTTGATATTTACCAGAAAAAAATGTCATGACTCTACTTTCACCAACATGCATATAACTTAACAATAGTCAGTGGTGGGTAGAATGGCACAGTCAATTGTTCCCTTTAACTGTTTTCAAGAATTTCATAATATTTATCTTTAAAAGTCTTTGGGAACATAAACACACACACATCCTGCAACTTGGAATATCAGATTGAGTAAATACTACATATTAAAACTGCTTTAAATCTCAATGTTCTTGCTTTTTTTTTTTAAATGGGAGGTGGTATAGCATGTTCCTCTAGAAAATTAAAATCAATATTTTCTTTAACATATGAGTGAAGAAAAATATTTCCAGACATAATTTCAAGACTGTCATTTGTACCCAAGCTGATTCTAATATGTAAGCCACATAGATCTAAAAGTAACAGTTTGCTTTTTTTAAGGGTAAGAATTTGTCCTGACAAATTGTTGAAATGACACTGCTATGACATAGCAAAGTAAAATGGAGTGCAAGAGAGCCAGTAGAAAATGATGCTTGACATTAAAATTCCCCAGAAAATGATGGACAAAGTATGGGCTCACATCTTCTTCTTTTAAGGTTGCCTATGTCATCCATTATACACACAGATAATTCAGAGTCAAAAGACAGCAAGGCTTGCTACTAAGCCAGCATTCTACTGAAAACCACCACACACTTCTGACTCCCTACTTCCCTAAGTCTTTATGATTAGAGATTCATACAATGTTTTTAATTGACATGTTTATATTTTAACCCCTTTATTTTTCCAATATTTTATTAAATAAAAATCTAGACTCTTTTCAGTCAACACCCTTTCATAAATACATGCACCCCTAACTCATCTCACAAGAGAGCTGGGTTTTTTTTTTTAAACTTTGCCTTTTAGAGTAATATTAGAGTGACAGAAATGTTGCAGCGGTGTAACTAATAAAAATATTCTAAATAGAGACAGTCACATTTCTCTCTTTGACTACAGAAGCTGAGAATCCCCCAGGAATGTCATCCTGGAAAAAGGAAAAGACCGAAGCTTCGTACCAGCCAAAGGGGAACTGGCCTCCCAGGAAGATACATCATGACAGTGAGATGACATCTCATTGCACTTCAGAGACTGCATTTGAGACAATGATGTATCAATAAATGACCCGTAGGACCACATCTTGACCAGGACTGCTTAATTATACATACCCTTATGTGTCTACTTAAACCTAAACCTCATGTCACAACCTTAAGATAATTGAGGGTGTCACTGTACATCTTTATTTGCTCTTCTTCCCAATGTAACCTCATTGGACGACTCTTCCTCTGCTTTTCACTATTGCTTGACTCTTTAGTTGGCCTGTTGAGGACAAGTGATTGAGCCTTGCTTGCCGTGGATATCAGAGCCAAGGCTCTGACCTTAGCAACTCTGGAACACGGATTCTCTGAACCCAGTTTTCCATATTGTCCAATCTCTTTTTAGTTAACAGAAGTGATGTCCTTCCTGGAGGGGGTCACTTAGAATCTTGTAATAATTTACTTAATCTCAGAGCCAACTAGACCCTGTGGTCTTGAGATCTGCACTTGGATTTGGCTCTCACCCCTGCTCACCTCTCTTTTCCCCTCCCTTCCTCCCTCCCTCCCTTTCTCTCATGGACTTCTGTAGTGTAGTGGAGCACATCTTCTAGGGAAAGCTCACATTTCTGAAACTGACTAGAATTTAACACGCATTTGTTGTGTATGGAACCTTAGAAAGAGAGTCATTATCCGCTGGGAGTATGAGGCACCGAGAGTCGTTTCTGTATTTTATGTATCTTTGCTTTACTTGCAAGCCGTTCGTTTTAAGCCATTCTGTTACTCCTCACTAACTTTACCGCCCAACTTTTACTGATTTACTGACTCTTTCTTTACAGACATATCCTAACTCTAATTTCGGAAATGTCGGCCCTCTTGTGTGAACACTAAAGGAAGCTTGCCTCCTTTGGATTTAAGAGGGAGCCGCTGTTGAAGTCTCTTTGCAGAAGCAGGTGGTTGATGACTCAGCATTTTCCTGCGTAGTGGTCTCTAAAACAAAACCTCCACTTTCAGGCAGTATTTATGTCTCTTTCCTCTGACTAGCTGGGCTGTTTAGAATGCTCAAAAAAAAAGTATGACTAAACTCCTACCTGAAGGGCAAAACCCCTGTGGTCCTTCAACGTAGTGGCAGGAGATTTTATATGTCACAGAGGTGATACAGAAGCTGTTGTCTAGCAGCATAGGAAGATATTGAGAATCTGAGGACCTAACTCCCTTTTCACAAGACTTTCATTTAATTTTCAAGCCATAGCTCCCACTCACCTATTCTGCAGGGCTTAGGATGTCATTTGTTTTGATCCTTTGAGAGTTCTTACTATCAATTCACGATTTAGCATTCTAGTCTATGGGCTTCCTGGTTTCCAAATGTTTATTACAGTTGGACTTTACTTTTTGTCCTTGTTACACTGGCCAAAATAATTATTGTTGGTTAATCACATTTGGGCAAGAAAAAACAAAAGCTAATGCAAATATTCAGCCCATCACTTTAATAAATGTAGCCTTTTTGTTAACTGAGAGAAATTGTATTAAGAAAGAGGGAAATTATATATTAATAGACATGTATTCTTATTTGGAGGGAAGTTATGGCAAGAATTAGAAAGAACAGTAAAGTGCTATTGATCTTAAATTTAGATACAACCTCTAAGTAGGCAATTCTAAAACTATAATAAAAGAGTAAGTGCATAGTTTTTAATGGCCTTACGTTCTTGTGTGACCTAGGCTATGACCAATTGGAGAAATCTGCAAGCTTTTCCCAAGTCTTTGAGTTCCAGCTTACTTCAGCACTATGAGTCATTAAACAAAAGGGAGGAAAACAGTCGTGTCCTTCTCCAAAACAACTTTGAATGTGTACTGGAAAATACTTTTTTTTTCATAAGGAGAAAAGGTTAAGACTGCAGGAAGCTGACTTTGCTGCTTTCAGATCAAAGCTTTTCTTACAATGGCTGAATAAACACATTGGTTAATTGTGATGACAATGAATTCTGATACAATATTAAGGAAAATACATACATTGGAATGGATGAAGAAAAAATTGAGAATTTCTTAAGTGAGGATATGAGAATCCTCACTTGATCTAAACACTGGTTGGTGTGAACTGCATATTTTGACTCCAACAGACAGTCCTCTTGATTAATTACTCTGGGAGTTTTCCATGACTCATGCATGTATCAGCATCGTTAAAGTCCATGCTTACTTATGAGACAAAGTCCAAGCAGATGCTTACTGTGAAAATGGGCAATTACTAGATGATTTCTTTTTAGTTTTTTCTGAAATCAAAATAATGTATAGTAATGGGGTAATTGAAAGTAATTTTCAATTTCTGAATGGAAGATTGTTCTTCATGAGGTAATTTTTACTAGTCCCGAAAAGGTAGGAATGTGTTCTATCTTAAAAATAATTATGCTTTACTGTAAACATCTATTCCTGGCAAAGTTGGAGGTATAGGTGGGAATGGAAGTTGAAGCAGCTTTATGAAAGTAGAATATTATGAATTTCCAAAAGCATGATGTATATTCTTCAACTTAAAAAAATTCCTTACTTCAGATGAGAACCATTCTAATATGTATCGCACATAAAAGATTGTACTCTTTGTTGCAGAAATATGAGGCCAGAGTTCTCCAAAATGAGCTGCGTTTCTTTCTTCTTTGTAACTTAGGAAGTGCATATCTGCCTTTTGACAGTCCTCAGTAGATAAGGAACTAAAGTGAGGTTGGGGGAGAGCAATATGGATAATTTTTACAACAACTTTAGATTAAGGATCTTTTCTTGGAAGCCACAAGCTAAGCTGGTTTAGGATGAAGAGCAGGGACACTTCCCTGGCAGAGGATACTACTGTAAGAATCTCTAAGAGAGCGACCCTGATTCTGCTCTGTAACTCCTGCTGTAAACAGCCACTGAAAGTGTACGGCACCTAGAATTGTTATGATCTGACTTTAAGTGGCAAGAAGAGATATTTTACGTTGTCATAAAGATTGGAAATGGAGATGGAGGCCGGATATACAGAGCAGACAGCTGCAAACTCCAGGGTATCTTCTCTTCAAGGAAATCCTTGGAAGAAACATTCGGATGCTTCTTGCTCACCCTAGTCATTGAATTTTCCCAACAGATTCTGGGGAAATGACATGTTCTCTTGAGGACACAATAAAATCATTGTTTAAAATTCCAAGGTTGCAACAACTGCTTGTCTAAGAGCCCCAGGAGTGATGCCCTTATTTTCCCCTGTAGCAAGACTGCATTCCAGCAAGTATGGCTGACGTTACTTCGTGTGTGTGTGTGTGTGTGTGTGTGTGTGTGTGTGTGTGTAAAATCTGGCCTAGAAAGTTGTAGCACATCAATTTTTTTTTTTGCAGCACTCAGAGGATCCTTATGAGATGGACCTTGCTTCCTAAAGAGTTTGTGAGATGGGGGACTCTCGTGCGGGTCTTTGGAAAACAGTCTACCACCTGACTCTTCTGCGATCATAGACACACCCAACTCCTGGAGTACAAGAAACTAAAAAATACTCAATCAGAAATGTTCTTCCTGTTGTAACCTGAATTTAGATAACCTGGAGTTATTTAAGGAGAAAAACATGATGCTGTATGATATTCAGTAAATATGAGAAAGTAAATATACTTTCAATTATGTAAAATGTCAAAATGTACAAGAGAAAAATATAAACACTTAACAGACTGTTTATCAATAAGGTATTATATAATACTTAAGAATTCTGCCAATGCTTTAAGAGGTATAGAGAAAAAAAAAAAAAAAAAAAAAAAAAAAAAAAAAAAACAGATAAGCCAAGCCAAACCAATTGCATGTAGGGTTTCTATGAAACATTCTAGGAATAGACAAATCATATGCTTTGCATGCCTTTAAAAATCATTTTTCATTTAAGACATTTATGAGGCTAGTATAAAGTTGGCCTCCAAGCTAAGTATTAAATATATAAAATTTTATATATAAAATATATAAAAGGAAAAAAAAAAACCCAAAACATGTAAAGCCTGTCTCACTTGCTAACATACATGGAGAATTCTAAATACGTTAATATCTAACATTAGGAAGATGTTAAAAACAACACTATTAAAAAACAAAAAACAAAACAAAACAAAGAAACAACACTATTAAGGGTTAACTCTAGAATGATTCAAAATCTTGGAAATTTATTGGTGTAATTTACCAAACACTTTAATGCAGAGATTTTTGATAAGGTTTAATACTTAATTTAGACTGAGATGAATCAAAAACAATAACCTGAAGCCCCCGTTAAACACCTGTGAGATTTAAGTGTAGAGCAAACTCCAATTAGTAACTAAAAGCTACACCATTGTTGTTTTATTTTGTTTTGTTTTGTTTTGTATAGAAGCATGATTGGGGTATCTGACATGTCCAAGAGCATAAGAACAGTATGTGATGGACCATATTTTGGGTCAAAAATATGTCTTAGCCAATTTAAAAGAATATAACTACAAAATTCAATCTAGAAACAAGTGAGAGAAAGTTACCTAGGGAAATTGTAAAATATTTGGACATTAAAGAAAACACTTCTAAATAATGCGTGAGTCAAAAAAGTCTCATGAGAAATTGAAACACTTTCAACTCAACAAGAATGAAAATAGAATTTACCAAAATGTTTGGACTAAAGGGAAAGCAATGTAGACTGGGAAGTTTGGGGCACATGGAACGTGAGCATAATAAGGGAAAATGAGTCTAAAGAGAATAAGCTGTGACAGCTAGAAACCAGAGAGAAGACAAATTAAACTCACATGAGCAGAAGGATGAAGTAATGAAACTTAGACTCAGGAAGGCTCACAGATTAACAATAACTCAGGTCAAGTCTTATTGAATAAGTGAATTAATCATCACTGAATTTTCTAAGGCCCCAAGGAGAGAAAAACAAAAGCTAGGTTCTACTTTTCAAGGTCTCTAATCCTTTTCCTGTTGTGCAATAATTCTGCATTTGCATGACAAAACAATCATGAACCTTTTTGTTTCACCTTAACGTCACCCAACCACTAGATAACTAGAGAAATTACTGGTTCCATTTGACGATGTCCCCTGGATGGGAAGGCCTGGTGGCACTCAGAGGAAGGATAGCAGACTACCAAGGAGAGACTTGATACCCTATGAGCATATACAGGGGGAGGAGGTCCCCCTCAGTCACAGTCATAGGGGAGGGAAGTAAGGGGAAAGCGGAAGGGAGGGAGGAATGGGAGGATAGAAGGGGTGGGATAACAATTGAGATGTAATATGAATAAATTAATAAAATATAAAAAAAAAGAAAAAGAAAAATTACTGGTTCCAAAGTGTCCAAGACATAACCAAGTGTAATCTCATAATTTACTAATATTTCTACATTATTAATTTGCCTTAATACATTATTAGAAGAAAATAAAAAAATTCTAGGAAATAAAGTTTAAACGATTTTGGAATTTTTATTCTGATACCATACTGATATTGACAGAACCCAAGGGTAGAAAATTAAAAAAAAAAAAAAAAAAAAAAAAAAAAAAAAAAAAAAAAAAGTTCTCCTCACTGATGTGCTGTCCTCCATGAACAGAAGTACAGATTTTGAAAACTCAGAAGCACAAAGTTGCTAAATGACAGCTAATTCACTCACTATTATTCTCTCCTATCTTCATTGTGTAGTTGTCCATCCTTATTTTTATTATAGCTTTATTATTTTAAACATGCTTAACTTGGAATACATTTTGATTATATTCTTCCCCTCCCTCAAGTCCCAGGGCCTCTCCTCTGCCAACCACACAACTTTAACCACTCCCTGCCACACAAAACCAAGAAAACAAAATAAAATACCACCCAAGAAGAAAACAAACAAACCAACAAATGAAAAGCCCATCAATCTGTAAACAAATAAAAGCACACACTCACAAACTGTGGAATCCCTTTATATGGTGGTCAACTACTCTTGAATACAAGACCTTCTCTGGAGTGTTTGATGTGCCCAGTGCCTTTGGAGAAAACGGATTTTCCCTCTCCTATCAGGTATAAATAACAATTCAGTTGTTAACCTTTACCCTAGTGTCTAGATTTTCATTCATTCCTTCATTCATCCATTTGTCTATTCATTTATTATTTTAAAATGTAACAAAAATTATCACATCAAAGTTGGACAATAAAAATCAACTGAAGAAAAAGAGCTTGAAAGAAGGCACAAGAATCAGAAACTCACTTTACAAACGGTGGAATCCCATTAAAAACACTACATATGCAGAGAACCTGCTGTGGACTCCTGCAGGACCTGTGCATGCTATTTCAGACTCCATGAGATCATAAAAGCTTTGCTGTGACGATTGAGAGGGCTTGTTTTCGTGATGTCCTCCATCACCTCTGGCCCTTACTCTTTGAAGCTCTGAAGGGGTTGGGGGTTGGGTTGAAGGAGGCATCTCACTTAGGGCTGAGTGTTCCAAAGTTTCAGTCTCTGCGTGGTGTTTGGCTGTGAGTCTCAACTGTTTTTTCACATTTGCTGAAGGAGGAAGCTACTTTGATGATAACTGAACATGGCACTAATCTACATCCATATGGGTGTATATATGGGTATATAAGAATTGACCTGTAAAGAGTTTTTTGCTGTCTTGGTGTTTACGTTTATATTTTGATAGCTTGCAGAGTACCTTCCTGTGACAAAGATGTTAAAATTCAAGGGTGAAGGCTCTGTATAGGCACCAGCTTGACTTCTCCATGTTCAGTGCATTGTGCAGATGTTTTCAGCAATGAGCCTTTGCTGACAGTTTGCTGTGAGAGCAACTTGTAGTCCTGGCAACAGCTGTGTTGTTTGTGGATTCCTATGGAGCCCTTTTGGCCAACAACTCAATTAGATGTAACCTAATCCCAGTACTCAAAGTTTCCTTTGTTGACAAGAGATGGCCAGTTGGGACTTGGTCTCCATTGTTGGCAATTCCATATATGTGTATATTTTATGTTTACATACACCCTCTCAAATGGCCCTTAATTTTAACTGTTGCTCCTTATATTCCTTCCTACAACTCCATCTCCCCTCCCCCTCCCCATTTGATCCTATCATTCTAGATGTTCTTTCATCTGTATCTATTTCCCTTTCCTAATGAGAGCTATCAATACTGCCCCCTCACACGTCTCTTACTCTATAATTACCATCTGTATTTTTATGGATTGTGGCTTAGTTATCATTAATTTAACAACTAATATCCACATATAAGTGCATACATATAGTATTTGTCTTTCTGAGTCTGGAATCCTTCATTCAGGATGATTTTTTTTTTTTTTTTTACACTTCCCTCCTCAGAATGATTGTTTTCTAGTTCCCTCCATTTGCCTGAAATTTTGTGATGTCACTTTTTTTTTTAATGATGTCACATTTTTAACATGTGAGTAATACACCACTGTGTAAATGCACCAAATTTTCTTTATCCATTGGTCTGTTTATTATCCAATTTCTGGCTATTATGAAGAGAACAGCAACATAAAACATGGTTGAACATGTTTCTCTATGGTAGAATGAAACATCTTTTTGTGTATGGCCAAGAGTGATGCAACTGGATATGTGGTTCTCAGTCCTTTGAATTTCCTTTATTGAGAATTCTATTTAGATCTGTACTCCATTTTAAATTTGGATTACTTATTTTCTTGATATCTAGTTTCTTGACTTCCTTATATATTTTGGATATTAACCCTCTATCAGATGGATAGCTGGTAAAAATCTTTTCCCCTTCTGTAGGCTGCCACTTTGTCTGAATGACAATATCCTATGCCATGCAGAAGCGTCTCAGTTTTGTGAAGTCCCATTTATTAATTGTTGGTCTTAGTGCCTGTGATAATGATGTTCTGTTCTTTTCCTGAGCCAAGGAGTTCAAAGCCGTTGCCCATTTTCTCTTCTATTAAATTGAGTCAATCTGGTTTTATGTTGAGGTCTTTTACCATTTGGACTTGAGTTTTTTGCCCTTTAGTATGCATGGATCTATGTTTATTCTTCTACATCCAGACTTCTAGTTTGACCAGTACTATTTGTTGAAGATACTGTCTCTTTTTTCCACTGTGCATTTCTGGACTTCTTATTAAAAAGTAAAGTATAGATACGTGTGTGGATTGTGTTTATTTCTTTAATTCAATTCCATTGGTTGTGTCTATTTTTTGTGCAAATACTGTGCTGGTTTTATTACTATAGCTTTGTAGTCCAACTTGAAATCAGGAATAATGATATCACCAACACTTCTTTTATTATTCAGGATTGTTTACGTTATCCTGGGTTTTTGTTTGTTTGTTTGTTTTGTGTGTGTGTTGTTTAAGCTATCCTGGGTTTTTGTTTGTTTGATTGGTGTGTGTGTGTGTGTGTATGTGTGTGTGTGTGTGTGTGTGTGTGTGTGATTCCAGATAGAGTTGAATATTGACCTTTCAACCTTTCAAGGACTGTGAAGAATTGTGTTGGAATTTTGACGGGGATTGCATTGAATCTGTAGTTTGCTTTTGATATAATGGCCATTTTTACTATGTTAATCCAATTCATGAGCATGGGAGATATTTTCATCTTCTGATATCTTATTCAACTTTTTCTTAAATGACTTGACATTTTTATCATAAAAGTTTCACTTGTTTGGTTAGTGGCACCCCAAGATATTTTATATTATGTGAGGCTATTGTGAAAGGTGTTCTTTCCCTGATTTTTTCTGTCCATCTATCATTTGCATATAGGAGGGCTACTGATTTTTGTGAGTTGATTTTGTATCCAGCTAACTTGTTAAAAGTTTTTATCAGCTGTAAGAATTTCTGGCATCATTTATTTTTATATAATCATGTCATGTGCAAATAAAGAGACATTAACATATTCCTTTCTAATTTGTATCCTCTTGATCTCATTTAGTTGTCTCATTGTTCTACCTAAGATTTCATTCAAGTGCTATATTGAACAGGTATGGAGAGAGTGGCAGCCTTGTTTTGTGCCTGATTTTAGTGGAATTACTTTGGGTTCCTTTCCATTTAAGTTGATGTTGGCTGTGGATTTGCTGTACATGGCCTTTATTGTGTTGAAGTATGTTTCTTGTATCACTAACCTCTCTGGAACTCATGTCAGAAAGATCTTTTCTGCAGCTACTATGATGATAATGTGGTTTTTTGTCTTTCAGTCTGTGTATTGCGTTTATGGATTTATATATGTTGAACCATCTCTGAATCTCTGGGATGAAGCCTACTTAATCATGGTGGATGACCTTTTGATGTGTTCTTGGATTCAGTTTGAAAGTGTTTTATTGAATACTTTTTACATCTATGTTCATAAAGGAAAATGATCTATAATTCTTTTTCTTTGTTGGGTCTTTATGTGGATTGGGTATCGGAGTAACTATAGCCTTGTAAAATGAATTTGACAGTGTTCCTCCTGTTTCTGTACTGTGGAACAATTTGAAATATGGCATTAACATTTCTTTGGAAGTTTGCTAGAATTCTGTGCTAAAACCATCTGGCCCTGAGCTTTATTTTGTTGTGAAGCTTTTACTGTTTGCTTCTATTTTACTATGGCTTCTAGGACTGTTTAAATTGCTTATTTAATCTTGAGTTAACTTTGGTAAGTGGTATGTTTCAAGAAAATAATTCACTTCCTTTAGATAATCTAATTTAGCAGATTACAGTTTCTAAACTATGCCTTTATGATTCTCTTGATTTCCTTGTTGTCTGGTCTTGTCTTTGTTGGGCAGACCTTTTGTTCCCTGATTTCTGTTTCCTTTCTAGACTTTAGGAGAGTGTTGCAGCCATGTGTTGCCTGCAGGCATGTCATCTGCGATGCTCCAGGTGTAGGTCCTAGAGATTACAGGTAAAATGTGCTTCTGGGCACTGGGAATTGAGACTTAAGAATAGGGAAGGGCTAAGAGTAGTGTGTGGGCTTCACAGGAGGGTGGAGAGCAGGGTGCGCTATACTTCGTGAGTCCCCTGGGTATTGGGGCAGAGAATGAGAAGAGGCCACATTGGGTTTGCTAAACAGCTGGAAATGAGACTGTGAGATTAGACTTGGAGGAATAGAAGGAGAGGTGAAGATCTGCAGTTAGCCTACTTGCTACCTGGTTAGAGTGGCCTGTTGGCTCCCAGGAAGTGCTGAATAGAGGAAGAGAGGTTAGGAATAGAATATCTGTGGAATCCTCTAGAGATAAGTTAGGGTGGTGGGTGGCTGCAGAGGTGGACCTGAGATTCAGCATTGGACTTGGGGGGATAGAGGAAGTGATGAGGGAGAGGTGACAATCAGCAGTTAG
The DNA here is from genome assembly GCF_903995435.1 of Acomys russatus. Lineage (NCBI taxonomy): Eukaryota > Metazoa > Chordata > Mammalia > Rodentia > Muridae > Acomys > Acomys russatus. The sequence goes on from NC_067137.1 coordinate 69,373,748, forward strand.
CCTACCTGCTTCCCTGGCTGGTGTGTTCTGTGGGCTTGCAGGTAGCTCCTGGTAGAGCTGTGAGGCTGGGATAAAGCAAAGAGTGAGAGGAGGGAGGAGCTGTGTGAACCAGTATAGATTAGTGTCGCGACCCTTCCGACCAGCGGAAAATAGGGACACGACCCGAGCGTTCTTCTCCAGGCAGTTTATTCAGGAACCTTTTCAGCAAGCTTCTTTTTCTGCACTCCAGCGCCCCTCTATATATCCTCTGCCTCACCCAATCAGCAGCTCTTACGTCGGTAGCTCCAATTGGTTCCTGACAAGGCGGGGTGCATACATCAGAGCAAAGCACGGCCCACAACCCAAATAAGGACTTGTTTTCCAGCCAGGAGCAGAATTGCAAGTCATCTTGCCTGGCAGGTTGCCAGGAGCTTCAGCTTCCCACAGTTCCCCCTTCTTTATTTTAAAACGCAACAGGCAGGAGTAGAGGTCTGATCTCCAGTAGTCAAAATGGGAGATTGTAATGGCCCAGCCAAACCCCACTCAGGGAGTCTGGCTTGGCCACACCCAACCCAGTGCCTTTTTCCTGGAGACGGGGTCTGGGACACTAACCCGTATGCAATCAAACATGCTCCTCAGGATGACGCTGGTCTTCATGCAGCGCCATCCCTGCAGTGCTAAGCCTCGCATCCTGAGCGTGACGATCTGGGGGACTGCTAATAAATCCTTCATATAACCAAGCCAAATCTGTGGAGATTGGCCACCCTCTAGGGCTGCAAAAGTTTGGACAACCATGGCATTTGCTCTTTGTTGTTGAATGCACAATCAGCATATAAACCAGAACGCTAAGCAGCCAATAAGAATGAGGCACAGGCCCAATGCCCCCATGCCCGCCCACTCCCGGAGACAGCTCATGGCTTGAGCAATTCAACGTGAAAGGCCGGCAGCCATGGCAAGGTCAACTCGTGTGGAATTGATGTGAACAATTGAAGTCCTCAATTCTTTTGGTAGGATTTCAAATTCTCCGGTCCAATTACCTGTAAGATACTTAGACAATTGTCTGGACAAGTTAGCAGAATGGGATATGTTATTAAAAGGAGATAGATGTTACACAGAGACCCGAATACTTCCATTGACATCCAAGTTGGGCTATCTCGGCAAGCACCTCCACCTGGTCTTGCAGCAGGTCCACACGCTGATTAAGTAATGCCTGCTCTCAGGTGGGAGTTGCCAGGAGCTTCAGCTTCCCACAGATTAGGTATGTGTGTGTGTGTGTGTGTGTGTGTGTGTGTGTGTGTGTGTGTGTGTGAGTTGCTGCAGGTGTTCTGCTGTGGAACTGGGCATGAGTCTGAGGGATTTGATTTGGAGGAGCAGAAGGAGAGGTGAAGGTAGGCAATTAGTTTCCCTGCTTCCCAGGCTTGAGTTCTTTATCTTCATTTTTAAATTAATTTAACTTCAAGTGATGTACAGCGATAGAAATAGTATTTGTGGACTAACACATGATGCTTATTCACCTGTTGTGTGGTGTTTAGTCAGATTCACCCATCTCCTCAAACATTGTCGTTCCTCTGTAATAAAGGTTTTCAAACTCTTTCTAGATTTTTGGAATGTAGAGTACATTTTGAAAAACCAATAATCCTATATTTCTAAATTTCTAATTTTGTGTTTTGTTTGTTGCTCAATAGTATAACTATTGATTTTCTTATTAGAATATATTGTGTTCATTTGAATAGGGGATACTATCCTCTAAGTGTTGTTCCTTTCATGGGCTAGTTGTAGTGAAAAAAGCTTGGCATTCCTCTCTGCATCCTCTGGAGGAGTCTGTAACGTTTCAGGGAGGAGGTTTCACTGTGCAAGCAGGTTAAACATGTACTATCCAACAGAAGAAAGGCATTGTCTCCAGCAATTGGTAGGTCTTTTTACCTAGTCTCCACTTCCTGGTATATGTGGGGTGGCTGAGTAGCTTAGAGAGGTGAGGATGGGGATAAAGCCAAAGGGGTGATTAAAGGGCAGCTTCCTTGGTTTAGCTGTGCTTTGCTTAAGACATGTCTGGTCTACTTTGAAGTAAAAAAAAATTGCCCAGATGTGATTATGTGTGTTTGTAGTTCTTAGAAGGTGGAGGCAGGAGGATTTGAGCTTAGACTATTTGGCAGCACCTTGGAGAAAAAAAAAAGAAGAAAAAAAAAAAAACAAATGAAAAAAATGGGTACAGGAGAAATAGTCTTTCCTATCGAAGAATACGACAATATGTTATCTGATACCAGTGCTCAGCCCTGAAAGCATACATGTGAGTAACATTATGCAGGCTGAGCAGGATAGATGTAGGAGTGTGTGTGTGTGTGTGTGTGTGTGTGTGTGTGTGTGTGTGTACATATACATATATGCATGCAATAAAATTAATGAAAAATCCATCTATTTGAAAGACAGCAAAAAGGAGTGAATGGGAGGGTTTGGAAGGAGGAAGAGAAAGTGCTGTAATAATATTATAATCCCAAAAATAAATAAAAAGCAAAACATAAAGCAAGAAAGGAACCTTTCTAACTGAATCCCAACAGAAAAACAAATTGTACTAGTCCCCTGTTCCATATTTCAGAATCTTAGTGTACTAAAATCAGTTATAATTCTCAAAGGCTTCAAATAACAAAATGCAAAAAAATGAGTTAGTGTTCAGAAGAACACAAAGCATGAGAGCATATCTGGATACCAAATATTGAAGAACAATTAAGCATTGTAAAATTGCTGGAGAAAAACAAGCTCTCAAATTTCTGCTCCTAATTAAATTCTAAAATTCAGCTACTTTCTTCCTGTATTTGAAGCTGCCTGTTATCTGTAGGAAATAACCAGAAAGATTTTTCTTCCTGAATTCCTGATTTTAACCAGTCTAATTTCAATCAGGAAAATAGATAATAAGAACAGTATATGAAGTCTATTGAAAGACTGCACTAAAAGTTATTTTCCTAAAGTGAAAAGAAAATATATTAAAATTGGTTATGGTATGCTGAAAAATGAGGCAAGTTGCAAAATGAAAGCATGGGTCTCATTGCTATATGCTATGTATTCCTCAGAATTTGGGTATAAAATAGGCAAAAAATGAGTGTTCATTAGTAGAATCCTTAAGAATCTTAGCATGAATGTCTTTTCATAATATTGCTGCACCATGCTGCATTTCCCCTTTTTATTATTTGATTTTAAACATGTAATTAATAAATAATTGCATACAATAGGGAGCATTGTTAGGAAAAGAACATTATAGCCAAATGTTGAAGATTGGATCCTAGAAACCAACGATTGTATGTCAAACACCGATGGGTCACTCCATTTCTACTGGCTATTCTACTGCCACTGAATAAGACAGCAAAGCAAATAGGATGCAGAGGAAATGAGCATTTCTTGCACACAACCAAAAGGCACACTGCCAAATAAGTCAAATGAAAAGATGGAGATACTCGCACTTTAACTGCACAGCAAGCACAATCAAACCGAGGCTAAATTGTGCTGACTGGGTTGGAATTTACATGTTCCGTGTTAACCACTCATGTACGTTAAATTGTAAGATGGGTTCCAGAGGTCTGCAAAATTGTGCCATTGAAGGTCTTCACTTACGAGAAAGCATTCCTTTTCTCAGGGAACATTAGTCACACACATTTCAGAAAAAAAATTCATTACTGCTTTTTAGTGATATGTTGCATGATATTTATCGTTACAAAAAGTAAAGTAAAATAAGAGAAGGGCATACTTAAGGAGTTCATTTCACCTGCGGAGACAGGAAGTGGTGGGAAGTCCAGAAAGGTTGTCACGATTGTACTGTCAAGCTTAGCTAGGACGAGAGTTGGATAAAGTAAGTAAAAGATCACTATTGACTGAATGGAAAAGGTAGGAACAGAATTTTATAAATGTATTTCATTAATGGCCACATCCCAACCAAAACTATGCCATTTAATAGCTATGCAAGATTTCAGGAGCAAATCAGACAACTAATGTCTGCTTGTGAATGGTCCAGTATTGCACATGATAAACAACTAAGATAAATGTAATGTAAATCTAGGTAATGCAGTAAAACAAAGGGAAGCATTGAGGAGACCCTGGAGTCATTGGACATGTGCTCTGTATCCAGAAATAGCCGATAGAATTGTCAAGGTAGAATTCTTGTCACAATGAGCATTTATTCTACTGGTCTCGAGGTCTTTAATCAGAATGTGGGATGATAGCTCCAGGACACTGACGAAGATTCCATTTTGCCCCTAGATCATCAGGCAACAACGATTAAGATACTGTGCTGAGATAACGATCAATTTTGATTGCCAAGGGAGCCTGGGATGCTATTTCACAGGAAAGGTGTAAAATAATACATCTGGAATATATTAGATTTCTCAAAGTATCACCATCTGTGCTCTTAAGGCCAATGGAGAATGATGGAGAGGTCAGCAGGATGGATGATGGGCAAGACCATAGGAATTAAATGTTTAACACTGATAAGCAGATAGTCAAGGCCAAACTGGTCACTAGGAGTGGGCACACCGGATACGAAGGGGGGGGGGGACTAGTTACAAATACCAGGTAATATGATGCAGATACTTAAAGTATTAAGAACTATAAGTGCTATGATTCTGTCTTCCTTGTTTAAATTACATAAATGCTTATCTATCTAGCATAGCTTTCATCTTCCAATATCTAACATCAACATTAAAAAAGAAAAACCTCCACAATTTCCATTGCAAATGGATATCCTAACTGTACAGAAGTTAACTAAGTTGAGTAGTCTTTGAATCAGAGTAACTTTGATAAGTAATAATGTTTTTTATTTTTGATTTTTTTAAAAATAAAACAGTTCAGTCCAACACCTGGTACTTTATGACCACCTCACAAAAGGAAGATGAAAACCAGTTTCCTTCATGGAGAAAAGCAAAAGTGATGCTTTTCTTCTTTCTTTCTTTCTTTCTTTCTTTCTTTCTTTTTCTTTTCTTTCTTCTTTTCTTTCTTTCTTTCTCCCCTTCTTTTCTTTCTTTCTTTCTTTCTTTCTTTCTTTCCTTCTTTCTTTCTTTCCTTTTTTTCTTTTTAGCTTAATTGGCTGCAACCAAAAGCATAGTTGCTTCAATGCAAAGAGGTCTATGTTCTTTCTCAGTCTCTGGCAGCCTTTCAATGTTACGTGTACTGTCTTCTTCAGTAAATGTCTCCTTCCCTCAACGCCCAGGCTTCCCAACACACACACACACACACACACACACACACACACACACACACACACACACATGTACGCACACATCCATGCGCATGTGCACGCACACACACACACACACACACAGTGTATATGTGTGATTCTGCTGTTCTCAGTGATTTTTGGCAGCTAGTCTGAACTCCATACAATAAATCTTGGAAGCTGCTAGTCCCCAACATTGGATAACCCACTGCCAATCGCAAATAATGGAGCCAACACTTCTTGTGGCTTGCCAATTTTACTGTGACAATTCTCCCATCTTTTCATGGCTAAAATAAACAACCTACGTGCAATTATAAATGCTAAAAACTTCATGAACATAGCAAGAGTATCTTGTGTATTGAAAATGTTGTCTTTCTACATTCAACCCAACTCCTACACCATTAATTACTCACAGGATATTTCTGAATTTGTTTTAATTTCTGTTTAGACCAGTGGACTATAACTGAATTCTAATTACCTAGACTCTCCTGCTTATATTTCTGTGATTGTGGGCATCCAATTATTTTAGCATTGATGGTTGTGGTTTTTAATACACAGTTCAGTAGAAGAGAGGGATCCAAAACAAGTGAACCTGTACCTATGTGTATAATTTAGAGGAAATTGTTTTTCACAAGAAAGGCTGGCAGGATTAGTATTTGGACCTTAATATCTCCTTCTTTATGTTCTAAAAACTGAGATTGGTGACTTAGTAGGGCAAATCCTATTTTATAAAAGATAAACTTTATAAAACACTATGATAATGATTTTTATCATTTACCTCATTTTTAATAATGAGTATAATCAAGTTGAATTTAAGTTGATTATTCTCTGAACATGATTATTGAATCTTTATCTTGACCTTTTGTTTAAATGTTTCTCATGATTGTTTATAATACTTCAATAACTTCAGCTAATCAATAGAAATTTTTACCTTTTAATTATGAGAATCATATTGAAGAATAATATACACTTTTATTGAATCAAAATTTGTTCATCCTTTTGCTATTTTAGGTAGGAAATCATAGAGAATACCAACTTACTAAAGTAAATTTAATTATCCCCTTTTCCAATAATTTTTAATTTATTCATAGTTAATACAGTTAAGCAGATACTATTAGTTCAAGAACTACAAGTCTCAAGTGTTTTATCATAAAATAGGACTATATTTTAAGTAAACAATAACTTTTAAAATACTGTTTTTCTACCTAACTATATGTACATAATCTTATAGTTAATTGGATCAATTTAATGGAGCCTTCTCTAAGAGCTTTTGTGAGCATGACTACACAATTCTTTTTAGAGAAGCTAGATTTTCTAAACCCAGGATTGTCTAGTCACGCCTTTAAGCTGCATGAACCTATCACCACGGATTGCCATACATTGTCTTATTTTGTGAACTGAGTTTCCTTAAAGCCTCCCAATTCTGCCAGAACTACAATATCTTAGGCTTTCCTACAGACAAATAAACTGATTTTTTTTTCTTGAGCAAAGAGTAAACAATATATGAGTTTTCGATAAGAATTTATCCTTTGGATCCATGAAATAAAGACTGAGCATACACATGTAAAGGACCATGCTGTGGATGGCTGCCAACTCAATTAAGAGTTAAAAGAACATCTCAGAAAAAGTTGGCCCAGAAACCTAGAGCTGAGATAAAAATTATCAAAGGGTTATAGAGAAATACAATCTTAAAAATTCTGAGTTAAGAAAAGATACCATAAAGCCCACAAAATAACCAGCTACCTATTGCTTTGGTTTCTTCCACAGAATACCAACTAAGTGGTCTTTTTCCAGCCTGAGACTGAACATAGGGAACAGCAATCCACTACTGTACTTCCACTTTTTATATTTATATTTTTTTAAATCTTTATAACAAAATCCAGCCTGCTAATATTCATGCCACATTTATCCTTAGAAGCTTGGTAAAGCCATTGCTACTGGGGAGAATGTATCAAGCTCTCCACATCTGAAGACAGCAGCAAGCACTCATCCTAGCGCCTACAAACCATTTCTACCCACATGTCTTTGATGCCAATAGCTGCTGTAGATAAACATCCCACAGTTAACACGAATAGACTCTGGAACTTTAACCTCAAAGTACTTTGCTTCCAAGTCATATATTCTAATTAAAACAATTTGGAATGTATTTCTGCCTCCCTTTCAGTTTTCCTTTGTCCTCTGTCTATCTTAGGCTTTATCACACATGTAAATGTGCCAAGCTTAAGCTTATCATGTATTTGTAATCATCAACAAACACTGAAAAAGAGAAATATAAAGATCCAGATGTTTGTTATGCCCCCGGGCACATCTAGATTTATGTTAACCCTTTCATCAGCTTCACTTAGTACAATTAATTTAGCCCTTTGCAACTAGCACAATTTTTTTTCCACTTCAGCAAAAAGTGTATCATTATGTTGACATTTGTATTCCAGTTGATGTGCAGATATCTGTCTGTTACATTTACATTTCTTGAACTTAATAATGTTATAGAAGAAGAAACAATATCATCCAATTGTTATTTCCTTTCACATTCCCTTCCACAGTAAACTTAATTTTGAAGCTCAGTTAATTGTCATCTATTTATTGAAGCCTTCCCATGCCAATCTCTCTCAAACATCTTTGTTATTTCACTTGACTCCCTTGCCTATAAGCCAGAGATGACTGGACCCATACTTGAAATCAATATTTATACTGTCTAAGGGTGTCTTACTTACAAAAAGTAATATAAAACAGTTTCCATTCAGAACTGTCCAGCTCAACTTGACCTTTAATTTGGCTTTAATCAATTAATTTAAGGAGTCTTCCTGTGGGAAGCTACTTGAGATTTTAAAACTCTTGTTTCTGGCTTCTGTCTTCCCGCCCCCCGTAGCATAAACAGGCAGGTGAAATGTGAAGACGAATCCAGCTTCATGCTGTTCTTAGCAGTGGCCTTCCTACAGAGAGAAAGATTCTGTGGTATACTGTAGTTTGGATTCGTGTAAAAGCCAATATTCATTATGATAATGAGTGTCTGAGCATGCTCATTGATTCCATGTGCAGGAGGGCCTGAACATATGACATGCTCGGCTAGTTCTTAATGCCCACTGCTGCATTGTAAAAGTTGCGTTATTAATAAGCCTTTTGTATTATCTACAAATATAAATATCCTACCTACAAAATGCAAATTTCTTCATGAAAATGACAAGATTCTTGAATTAAAAAGATAATGATTCTCAAATTCTAGCAAGTACCAATCACTGGGAAAACTAAAACCCAGATTTCTGGGACCTAATTCAAGAGTTTCTGCTTCAGTCCCTTTGAGATGAAGTCAAAGAATTCTCTCCTCTGAAAGAGTCACATGACACTGGTGCTGTTGGCCCATGGACAAAAATTTGGGAAACATCTGAGCAACCTTCCTAAAACTGGGTGATATGCACAATGACAAACTATTACCACAAAGTCACCAAGAATATAGTTCAAATCAATGCTATAGTGAAATTACAAGTCCCCACACATCACCCATTCAGCAGTCACTTACAGGTGATCAACTTAAAATCCAGAAATCCAAGATTTTTACAGAGATTAATATTCCTTTTAACAATTGAGTGCTAAACTGAAATTCTTTATAAGAGGGACACATGTTCTTTTACTCAAGTACCTGGACAATATTATAGTTAAGAGACTAAAAATCCAGAGATAATGAGCCAATGGAGGCATTAGGATTTTATGTAAAGTTATAATTGAATACCTGCTTCTGTGTGATAGAAATAAAGTTATTTAAAACCATCTGCAGTGTGGCAAGTATCACACACTTACATGTGTTGCAAGCCTATTTTCCAGAAAAATGGTTCCACAATCTCAGTGGTGGTACTGCCAGTCCTCTGTGGGTGAGCTGCAGCCTCATTTCTACCTAACCTTTTATTTTGGGAGCCAAAAGAAAAAGAGTGTTTCCTGTCTGGTTGTACCTCTATCATTGCAAAATAGAAAGAAATGGCTTTCAATGGTTTTTTTTTTTATTATTTATTTATTCACTTTACATCCCCATCTTATCCCCCTTCCTCCTTTCTTTCAAGTCCTACCCTCCCTTCCTCTATTCCTATCATCCCTCCATTATTCTTCAGAAAAGGGGGCCCCATCCATCCACCCACCCCAACTCATCAAGTTGCATCAGGACTGAGCATGTCTTCTTCCCCAGTGGCATGTCAAGGCAGTCCCACCAGGGGGAGGTAATTGACTGCACATCCTGTAGGCAAGTGAATCCATGTCAGAGATAGCCCCCATGCCCCTTTATTAGGAGACCTACGTGAAACCTAAGCTACATATGTGTAGGGGCCTAGGTCCAGTCCATGCATGGTCCTTGGTTGGTGCTTCGGTCTCTTCAAGCCCCTCTGGGCCCTGATCAGTTGGTTCTGTTGTTCTTCTTTGGAGCTCCTGTCCCCTCCAGGTCCTTCTGTCCTTCCTCACCATCCACTAGGAGTCCTGTGTAGTTAGAGGGTTTCCTCTCAGTCTCCATGACTCCTGCTATTAGGAGTCTCAGCAAGAGTCACCCCCATAACCTCCCACAAGCCCACCTTGTCTTAGGTCTCCAGCTTGTCACAGAGATGCCCTTGCCATCTGGCTTCTCCTCTCTCTGTAGGCCCTCTGTCCTCTCTCCCCTACTTCTCAATGGTTCTTAAAGTTTCTGGTGAGACACAGAGTATACCACTGCTGCTAACCTTCCATTAGACAAACATCCCCATGATCCAGTCAGTGTGGCCCCAAATCACTTCTGAGCCTATGAATCCCTACAGATCAGACATCAAGTAATTGGGTAAAAAAGGGCACAGTATTAAGTAATGGGAAATAAAATGTTTTACTAAACTCCAAGAAACAGAGAATACGGCCAAGAGTGTTAGTGACTGACACCAAGCAATCGTTTCTCTTCTGCCTACTCAGCTAGGAAGGAAACACCCAGCCACCTGATGGGTAATCTAGAAAGGAAACATGTTTCGGAGGTCCTGCTCAGTCCTTCCTTAAAACTGAAATTGTTGGCCAGGCTCTTTGACTTCCTGTTTGTATTATGCACTTATAAATTATCTCAGAACACATGTGCAACTCTGTAAAGATTCTTTAATTCCCAGAGGGTTAAGTAATTTCCCTACATTCAAGGTCTGTGTACTCTCAAGAAAAAACAATTATTCATACTTCTACATTCATTTTTGTTGTTGTTAACATCATGGCTTTGTACTTATTTTAGGAGAATAGTTAAACACTTGTTGAGATTACTTTAATTTAATTTTAATTTACTTTTACTTGAATACATTATGCAGCGTCTATCAGTAAGTGATTAGGGCCAAGAGAACTTGATAAGTTTAATGCTGATCCCTTTTCTAAACTTAATAGAATATTCGTACACATGATTAATATTTATATGTTACTATAAAACATTTTATTGCTTTGACATAGTTTTCTACTAACCTACTTTCTTCAGATATTTTAAAAAATTATTCACTGAAATTAACATCTTTTAAGGAAAATTACACTATTATTGAAGTATAATTGATAAATATGAATTGTTTGTATGTAGGTAGGAACTCCAACATTTTTTACACAACACACTGAGAAATAAAGCAGTTAACACTACTACCTTATAAGATCACCACTTCTGGTCCTCTATCTGTGTGCATATATATGTAGGGACGTATATCTATATATGTGTGTGTGAGTGTGTATATGGATGTGTGTGAGTGTGATGCCTGCTTGGGTGAATGTTTTAAAGTGGTAACACCCAAATATTTAGAAGTGTGATATAAAAATTAAGGACGCTATCTGCCACCTGCCACAGTAGTTAGAAGGCCTTATCCTTCTTTTCATGGTTACTTAGAAATAGCATCGGTGGAGAGGTGGGCCAATGAATCTGGATAACCATTCAGAACAGCTAAGACAAGAACCATGGTAACAACAGATGATGCAAAAAGGTACCACTAAATATACATCATTTCTCTGGATGTTGCAATTCCTCCTGACAAGCATCAGAAAACTCTAATGCAGCATGATTGTGTCTAGGGGGATTTGTGTGTGAATTTTCTTATTAAATTATACTTTATTGTGTTATCATAAAACATTTCTACCTTCAAAGATCTTAACTACACTATCTGATTCTGACTTTTTGGCTATATTTACTTTGTTGGTAGTGAAACCATATTTGAAATAATTCAAGCAACTATTCACTAGTCATCTACCTACTTCATAGAAAAATTTTAATTTAAACCCATCCACTAAGCTTTTGTACTTCAGTTGGCCACCTACTGCTAATTCTGTACTTAAGCTGACTTTATAGTCAAGCCATTACAATTTTCACATTAAAATTGGTGTTAGCACTTGTTTGTTTATTTTGCTTATTCTTAATGTCGTGCTCTTTATTATGTAAATTTTTCTATCATGTAGCTGTTTATTAGAATAGTTTCAAAATATTAAAATCTCTCTCCTAGTCAAAGGGCCTGACTGTCAGAACTGGCTTGATGACTTTAAGAATAAAAAACTTCATACATGAGCCTTCAGGTTTCAATTTGCTAGATTCTCTCAGGCATCTCAACCACATTGCCTACTACTCAGAAGTAAAATTTGAGCAATCTGATGAATCAATACATATATTTTCAAAGTGACTTTTTAGCATATTACTTTCTATAGACCACTTTGCTAGATATTATGAATAATAGTTAAGAAACACAAGACTAAGTCCTTGTTATAGAGAGTATAGCATATAAATGTGGAGATAAGCTATGGATATCAAATGAGATAACTACCAGTGCATTTATTTTGCAGGGTAGAGAATCAAATACAAGGCTTTATACATGGTAAGCCAATGCTTTACCACTGATATACATCTCCAATCCAAATATAGGTACTAATTATTTCATCATATAATAATCAAAAATATTTATTGAAGACAAAATGTACGGTGTTAAGGATGATAGGCAATTCAATCAAACAGTGCCAGATACTGTAGGAGAGGCAATAAAACAACACGAATACTACATATTTCAGAGAACAAAGTAGGAGACTTCAACATTGCCAATTTGTTCAGCTTTTATTTAAGGATGCAATAAACTAGTGGCTTCAAAACAAGCTAAATTTATTTCCCCTAAGGAAGGGAAGTCTAAGATCAAAATATAAAAAGAACCCTTACCCAGTAAGACCTACCTTCTTACTAGAATCCCACAATTAGATGGGAGAAGCTTGTCTCACTGTAACCAAATCACTTCCCAAATGCCTTAGTTACTAAAGCCAGCATATTAGGGATTGTGTTTCAACATACAAACTTGATGGGAGGCACTGAAACAATGAATGAATGACCTTTCCTTTAAATGTGAAAAACAAGACTAGACTATAGACATAGAAACAGATTTCTGTATCTTTGAGAAGGTGTAAGGCCAGAGGCTTTCATGGATCAACTGCAGCCTTAAAGAATGCACAGAAGCAAGAAATGAAAATGCTTTAGACTGGATGTTACAGAATATTATTGCAAGTAATGCTACAATAAAATTGAAATGAAGACATCTGGAGAAATTTTCTAACTATGACTAGGAAGGGGGTAGTAAAAGGGTATTATGATGAATTAAGGAAGTGTTTGTATTACAAATTAATAATTTGGTGCAAAATGTTGCAATGGAGAACAATTATATTTACCAAAGAGAAGAAGAAATTTTAAAAAATTATGTTCTGAATCCTTCTATTTACTCATTCTCCCAGGCTTCTTATACCTAAAGTCTCAATAGGATGTCCTCCCCTCTGACCCACTTTCCTGGTAGGTAAAGTTTTTCATGGGGACGTACTCCTTGGCCTAGTGTCTCGATATAAGTGAGTATATACCATTTAACTCTTTTTGCTTCTGGGTGAACTCACTCATTATGATAATTTCTAGTTCAATCTATTTGTCCACAAATTTTGGGAATTCCTTGTTTTTAATAACTGAGTAGTATTCCATAGTGTAAATGTACCACAGTTTCTTTATCCATTTTCTACTGAGGGACATGTAGGCAGTTATGAACATGGTTGAAAAGTAAACTTGTCTATAGTGTAGAAAAAACGCATTGTGTTGAAAAGGTTGGGAAAAGCATATTGAGTGAATAATGTTAAGAGTGTTGACTGGAAAAGGAATTTTCTCAGTACTTGAGTACATAAGGTATAAATAATACATTTCAAGCTGAGCACTGATATATGCTCACTGCATCTAATTTTTATTTCAATACAAAAATAAAGAACCATTTTAAAAGTGTGTATATAGCTGAGATAACAACAAAATATTCTTTTTCCCTTGTATCTCATATTAAATCCATCAATAAATCTATGACTACCTTCCAAAGCTATCCAGAAGGCAACCCCTTCTCTCCGTTATCATTACTTCCTTCCTGATCAGGATTATAGGCCGAGTAGTACATTACAACACCTACCTAATTGCCTTTTGTTTTCTACCCTTAGCCACCCACTCTGTCTTTTCTTGGTATATGAGCCAATTATACCTATTACAAAAGATAATGTCACTCCAACTGAAAATCCATCAAGGCTACCCTTATGCTACAATGGCCTGATTCTAATTTGCCAAGACCATATAATCTGGCTTTTCTCTATCTCCACAAATTTTTTCCATATTCTTCCATGTCCGAGATACCTGCCTTATCTTTTCTGCAGGGGTATGGAAGTAAACAGAGGGTTCTCAACAGAGGAATCTCGAATGTCCAACTTTTCAACATCCTTAGTCATCAGGGAAATGTAAATCAAAACAACTCTGAGATTCCATCTTACACCCAACAGAATGGCTAAGGTCAAAAACTCAAGTGACAGCACATGCTGGTGAAGATGCAGAGCAAGAGGAACACTCCTCTATTGTCGGTGAGAGTGCAAACTTGTACAACTACTTTGGAAATTAACCTGGAGGTTTCTCAGAAAATTGGGAATAGATCTACCTCAAGACCATGCTACAACACTCCTGGGCATATACTCAAAAGGTGTTCCACCATACCAAAGAGTACTTGCTCAAATGCTTTATTGGTAATAGCCTGAAACTGAAAATAACCTAGATGTGCCTCAGCTGAAGAATGGCTAAGGCAAAATGTGATATATTTACACAATAGAATACTACTCAGCTATTAAAAACAGGCATTGTGCAATTTGCAGACAAATGAACAGAACTAGAAAATATCTGAGTGAGGCAACCCAGACCTAGAAAGACATGCATGATATGTACTCACTTCTAACTAGATATTAGCTATAAAATATGGGATAACTATGTTACAATCCACAGAACCAAAGTAGTCAGGAGTCTCAAGAGAGGATGCACAACTCTCACTCAGAAGAGGAAATAAAAAAGGCATCCAAAGTAGATGGAGGGAAGACACTGGATGGGAGAGGCTGTGAGAAGGGTAACAGGGAGGAGGATCAGATGTGGGGAGAGTTGGTGGGTGTCTGGGAAACAGAAAGGAAATCGGTGAGGGGGCACCTTTGGGACAGGGGTGGTTCCTGGCAGTCTGTGGGGGTGGCCCTTGTGAGACTTCTAACAGCCAGGGTTAAGAAATCTGAAGTGACCACTTCCTGTAGCCAGGTGGGACTTCCAATGGAGGAAGGGGACACCAATCTACCCATAAAACCTTTAACCCAAAATTTGTCTTGCCTACAAGAAGTGTAGGGATAAAGAGAGAATAGAGATTGAGGGAATAACAAACCAATGACTGGTCCAACTTCAGATCTACCCCCATGACCCTTGTCATTATTAAGGATACTCTCTTATGCTCGCAGACAGTAGCATAGCACAACTGTCTTCTGAGAGGCTTCATCTAGCATCTGATGGAGAGTGATATAGAGAGCCACAGGCAAAAAAAAAAAAAAAAAAAAAAAAAAAGAAGGCCAAGATCAGGAAGTTATGTGGAAGATGGAAGAGTGGGATGAAAGATTGAAACAGCTGGAAGGGGTTAAGGATACCACAAAACTGACAGAGTAAGCTAACTTTGGTCCATTGGGGATCTCAGAGACTGAACCACCAACCAAAGAACATGCATTGGCTGGATTTAGGCTTTCTACATGTGTATAGTGGATGTGCAGATTGGTGATCATGTGGATACCCCAACAGAACTATAGAAGTTATCTCTGATTCTGTTTCCTGCCTTTGGATCCCTTTCCCCTAGCTGGGCTGCCTTATCTGTCCTCAGTAGGAGAAAATGCACTTAATCCTGCTGGTACTTGAGTTGCCATGGTGGGTTGGTACCTCTTAGGGACCTCCCCTTCTCTGAGAAGAAGAAAAGGGAGGAGTGGGACATGAGGGTGGCACTGGGAGGAGAGGAGGGAGGAGGTGGGACAAGGCTGTAAAGATATTAAATGAAAGAAAGAAAGAAGAAAATAAAATAAAGTCCAAATTCCTTCTCAATATAGATCTATTGCTAGAGCTCTTCCTCTTCTTACTGTGCCTGGAATATTTTCCTATAATGTTTCCTGTGCTCTTTCTTATCACATAAATCTCTGTTTAAACGCACCCCATTCGAAGTAGCTATTTTTCACATAAGAGAAGAAAGACATAAAAAATAGATCGTTTAAATAATGCAAAGATTAACACTGGTTGTTGATAGTCAGGGAATTGAAAGAGGATGATGAGATAATATGGCTGGAAGGCCAATCAAAGCCCTGATAGGTCGTCCTCCATGCTTCATGATTATTATCATAGCTCCTGCCAGGGACACTGTACAGAGGATGCTACCACATTGAGTTTAGATAGTCTCGGGACCAAACCTAGGACTTCCTGTCTGCTAGGCAAGTGCTCTACTAGAGTTATGCCTCTTCTCTAACAGCTATTTTTAATCTAAGTGTAATAAAGTTTATTAAATGTTAGCTATTGTGGTGTAGCTGAAAGCACTAATGACTAAATGAATGAGCTGAAGGATTGGCATTTTTTTAGGGTAATAAGAATGTTCATTGCACATGGACAGCAAATGAAAATTTTGTCCATGTCAGAGAAACCATTCGTACAAATATGCATGGCGCTGACTAGCTCTTTTGCTGTCGGGTAGTGCATGTCAGAGTTCTGGATGTACTAGCAGATTCAGTTTGGTCATCCAAACAGGAGTTTCATTAAAAACAGCTTGGATTTGCTCACCAGGGTCTGTAAGATTGCACACCATTTTCAGTTGCTGAAGTGATTATTTTAGACAAATCTCAAACCATTGTATGAACTCAAGACAGGGAAAAGGCAACAGAGCTCCTCCTCCCCTTGCCTCTATCTATAGAGTGAAGTTAATGAGTCATTGCAGCTTGCAAGAAGGCAGTCTTTGTAAAATGGCTTCCGATATAAGTGGGAAATTGCAACACTTTTGTCTTAAACGTGTGTCAGGTTTATGCATTTTGAATCAGTATGAGTTCAGAGATCGTCTTGCAAAGTTTTGTAGGTTTTCAGTTATCCTGGCAAATTCAGGCATCTGCTATGTCCAGGTCTATGGCCCCCGGCAAAAGAGCCGACGGCATTGCCCTTGGCACAATTCTCACAGTTGTCCTGAATTATTTGTAATATATACAAATTCAAGTACATTTAGAGGAAAGGAGACATCTGTCTTCCACATGGTATTTGGGGAAGTCAAATGGAAACCAAAGTGGCTCAGTTTCTAATAATCAGTCTTCTATGCTGGTTCGCTCACTCGAAAAATACTTTCTAAGGAAGTCTTACCAAGGCAAACTAGCATCACTTTTAATTTCATGTTCATAATGTATTTGATCAAGAAATCCTTTTTTGCTGGATTATTTTCTCATTATCTTTTGGGTGACTCTTGCCTCATATATGATAAGTCATTGGATTGTAATTACAGTTAGAATGTCCCAAATGCCAAGGAAATAAATCCTAAAGTCAGTTGGGATTTCTTCCTTTTTTATCTGTCAATTGCCACAAGTCTAATGGATTTTCAGATATGACTTTTTTTCTGTTGATATTTCCATTAAAGCTTATTATGATAAAGAATGCTTTTACAGCAGAGCATGGCGACTCATGCCTATAGACTCAGCACTCAGGAGAAAGACACAGGAAGGCTGCTATGTATTCAAGGCCAATATGGGATACTATAATGGATTCTAGGCTAGCTTGGGTTACAGAGTAAAATTATTATCTCAAAAAAGGAGAACATATCTATAACACTATTGAGGATTTTATATAAGGTAGTTTTTACTTATTTAATGGGCGAAATTGTTTTTAAAGGAGAATTTCATACAATCCTACAAGTTGTCAGATAACTTCCATTTCTAATGTCAAAAAGAAATTGAATACTTGAAATTTTCTTGAGTTTCCTTTACAGTAAAAATAGGTGAAATTATTACTTAAATGATAGAAGAATTTGTTAATAGCAGAAAATATGTTGTTGAGTTTTTCCATTTTCAAGTATCTTAGGTTATTTCACAGAATTCTTTTCAGCATATCTTTTTTCTAAGATAGAAACTCTGCCCTTGAAGTAAAACCTCAGCAAATGTTCAAAAATTAAAGAAGCATTTACAATAGAAATAATATTTAAAATCTGTAAAATACTTTAGGATTAATTTGATGCTCGAGTATTGCTGTGAAAACCTGACTATGAACAATTCGATTAATGCCATTTTACATCTGACTTTGAGGATGTATTTGGTATGTTTTGATTTAGGGAGGGCCAATCTAAATCCTAAATGTTTGTAATATTCATCAGAGAAGTTAAAATGGTTAAATTAAGCTCTATTTCTATGAAATAAAAACTGCACATCATTTCTTACTACATACCAGGTCCTACTCCAAATATGTTACATGTCTCAATGAGCTATTGACAAGGGTACATAGTCTCTTTTATTCATTGATATACAAGGAGTGATTGGTTCTAATGTCTGCCACATTATAGGGTTTCAATAAATAATTTTCAATAGTATTCAATAAATAAATTGAATGGATTTTTCCAAGCCAGGCAGGTGAAAGTGCTATGTATTTGGGTAGATTCCTGTCTTCCACACATGTGGGACTGTACAGGAGATTTTCCAGGGGAAGAGGGGAAGTATTTATTTCTTCCAGCTGGTCTGGTAACAGGCAACAATCTTGCATGATTTAAGCTTAAGCCTGTGAGCTGACAGTAGCTAGATCTTAAGACGCACCCTGTTACCCACCGAGAAGCGTGAGACAATGGAACAGAGAGCACCAATCCCACCTTCCATATTTGTATGTCTCTCTGTCTAGCTTGAAGAAGCCAAAGAAAAGAGGTAAAGAGCCTGTCTACATTTGAACAACAGTCATCCTAGGTGTCTGGAGTGAAGGAGAATTATGGGCACGTATTAAGTCAGAGTCCTCAGACACTAAAGTGCTTAGGCACTTCCCTCATCATGCAGTTAAGGAATAATATGCTTTCAGAGGTGGTGCTATGCTGTTGTGGGTGTTGGGGCATACATAAATTGTCTTTTGATCCCCCACCAGGCTGTTGTCCCTCTGTCTGTCTGTCTTTCTATGGCATTAATAACTCTTCTAACAAACTCCCCAGTCTCCAGTAAAAAAATAAAAAATAAAAATAACTGCACGTGTGTATTGGATTAGAAACAACAAAAAGAACAAGATTGATGAGTCCAGAAAACAAAGAGAGTCAAATATCGTGTCAGCTCGTGTTTTTCTTTTCAGCCCATCTCTCCCAGACTCAGCACAGCACCCACGTTCCTTCATTTTACACAAACACCATGCATTTCTGAACTATATTCTAAAACCAGATAGCTAGCATATGACTGAATGACAATCACTAAGCTTATGGAAGATGATTTTGTGTAATACGTTCATCTTAAAAGCCATTTGCTGCTTTCCTAAAAGTAAAATTCCACACAGCTGAATTTGGGTGATAATTCTCATAAAATATTACACTCTTTATCTTGGTTTGAAAACCACTTATTTTAGTCATACTGCTTAACATGGACCCTATCTTTTTAAGGAATTTTAAGTGCATGATGACAGTTTTGCTGACTATAGGTATTACATTGTGAAACAGATCTACAACTTATGCATCTTACTTAAAGAAAATTTTGTCCATTGATTAGTAACTCCTCTTTGCTCCACCATCCCAGGCCCTAGGAATCCACTCTACTCTGGATTGCTTTATGTCTCATACATTGGTGAACTGAATCTTTCATTGGATCATTTGGACAATGTGGAGTACTTTGTGTCTGGACATTAGTGAAATCACGCAGCATTTTTTTCTTTTAACTGGTTTACTTCTCTTAAGTAACACCTTGTAGGTTCATTCATGTTGTTTCATGTTGCAGAATTGCTTTCTTTTTCAGGAGAAGGGCACTCCATTTTATTTCACTTTTTTCCCACATTATATTTCATATTTCCTGTATTCTCTCATCTGTTAATGAACACCTAGGTTATTTTCATTTCACGTCTATCATCCAGAATGCTTCAGTGAACATGGGAGTTATATTATCTCTTTAATGTCCTAATGTGAAGTGTTTGGGGTCAGTCCTCAGAAAGAAGTGGGAATTCTGGACCACTTGGTGATGTTATTTTTAAAATTTTCCATGTTATTTACCACAGGAGCTTCATTGTTGTGCATTGTCCCCGAGAATATGCAGTTCCTCTGTAGCCTTACCATGATTTTCTTTTTTGCTTAAAAAAAGTCATTTTAGCAAATACAAGGGTATATTTCATTGTGGGTTTGATTTGTATTTCCCTAATAATAAGTGAAATTGAATATATTCTGATCTGTCTGAAAGATTATTCTTCATGTGCCTGAAGGAAAGAATTTGAATACACACACAGACACAGACACACACACACACACACACACACACACACACACACACACATGCACAACCAAAAATTTTTGTTTCCAAAGGATAAATAAAAAATAAAAACAAAAGCAAAAAACTGTCAACTTAAAAGCAATCATTCCTAAATATCAAATTTTTCTATCATTTTTTCTTTAGTGTTTCAACAATTGTGTTATCTTTGAGTATATAGCAAGGAAAAACTGATACAGAATATTTTTGGTAACAGTGTTGCACTCTTTCTTCTTCCTCCAATACCCATCTACCACAGGTCATGTCTCCATATTTGGAGGTTCACCTTTTCTAGGATGTCAAACAGTTGCAATAGTTTCAGTCTTTGCAGATGCCCTTCCCTCACCTGATAATATATATTCAAGATTTTCCCAAGCCTCTCGTCACTAGACGGCTTATTTGCTCTTAAGTTTGAAATTTTCTTTGTCTGGTTTCATCCAAGGATATCTGTCTAGCCATCTACTAAGGGACATCTCAGGAACTTGCAAATTTTGCAATAGTTAAAGAAGCTGCTGTAAACGCCTGTGTGCAGATTCCTGAGTATGCAATAGCTTTCAGATTCTTTGGGTAAACAAGAACACAATTTTGGAATCACACGCTAAGAGTGCATTTACTTTGTAAGAATCATGGTTGCTCTGTAGTCCTGCCAGCATTCTGCACTCTCAGTGTTTGGACATCCTATAGAACTGTGATAGCATCTTACTCCAATTAACATTTCCCCATGATATATGATATGGAGTATCATTTCCTATTATTTTCAGTCATCCATCTAAGCCAAGGAAATGGACTTATTCTTGGTACTTTTTACTTCATGTATACAAATTTCCTCAGAAGTTATTAGCCTTCCTGAAAGAAAATTAAAGTTAAGAAAGTATCCTAAGAAGAATTTCATATAATCACTACATTTTCAGTCATGTGCATGTCACTTGAGGCGAAATCACAGGTGTTAGTACAATTTCTTTCCTGACTCTTAAAAATATAAAACCATATGTCTATTTAATGGATGATGTAATTTTTTGTAAGACAGAAACTATATGGCTAACTTTAGAAAAATTGTGTTTAATAATACTTTTTTTTTTTTTTTGGTGTCTAAATAGTGGTGAAAGATCTATATTTTATACATTTATATTTTGTATTTTTTTAAATTAATTTATTCTTGTTACATCTCAATGTTTATCCCATCCCTTGTATCCTCCCATTCCTCCCTCCCCCCCCCCCATTTTCCCATTATTCCCCTCCCCTATGACTGTTCCTGAGGAGGATTACCTCCCCCTGTATATGCTCATAGGGTATCAAGTCTCTTCTTGGCTACCTGCTGTCCTTCCTCTGAGTGCCACCAGGTCTCCCCCTCCAGGGGACATGGTCAAATGTGAGGCACCATAGTACGTGAGAAAGTCATATCACACTCTCCACTCAACTGTGGAGACAGAGGGTCCTAGAAATCTACAAGTAGAACAATATGATAGGCAGATGTGGGCCCAGGGGTCCCGCTCAAACTAAGGCACCCGCCAAGGACAATACAGGAGGTAAACTTTAAACCCCTTCTCAGATCTAGCCAATGGTCAGAATAATACCATTTATACTGTACATACTGTTTATCGAGTTTAATAATAACTGAAGGGTGATCTTATTACACACAACTGTCTTAATCAATACAGGTCTTTAAAATGTTTAAAATGCAAATTGCAAAATAGTTTTTGGAAAGGTTTATTTTAGTGTGTGTGTGTGTGTGTGTGTGTGTGTGTGTGTGTGTGTGTGTATGCGCGCGCGCGTGCGCCACTGCCTGTGCAAGCAAGAGGAAGGTATAAAGTTCCCATTAATTAAAGTTGCTATAGTTGTGAACTGTTGGAAGTGTAGTTTGGTAATTGAACTCTGGTCTTCTAGAAGAGCAACAAGTACTCTTAACTGCTAAGCCATGTCTCCAGCCCCACAAAGTAGTCGTAGAGCCTACAACTAGTTCTGCCACAGCATAAGAAACCAATAAATTCAAAACATTGAATGGACTTTACATATAAAAAAAAGTACTATCTAAAGCAAGTGACTGTAATATCTTTATTACATTAATGAGTTAAATGTCATATTGACCACAGTATCTTCCAGAAAAACTCTTATCAGCTGAACTATTACAGAACATTAATTTACTGACAAGATATTACAATGTTGCAACTACACAAGCAAACCAGTAAGTTTTGAAGATAACGTAATGTTCCTTCAAACTAATAGCTTCATTTGACATTTTTAAGTTGGAGTGGGAGAAAGCTTAAGTATAGGTAAAACTGAAATGAAAGTTTTAAAAATTCAGATTTCCCAGTAAGGGAATCTATTTTTGTAAAGGAGAAATCTGGTCGTTAATAAGGTATTTGCCATTTTTATTGCTTTTCCCATAGTAAGATAAAATCTTGAGGTCAGTATTGAATCTAAAGTCATATTGACTCTGATGTCAAGGTAGAGTTTGAAATGAAATTATACATGATGTTCTGCTACCTAATTTATTTCAAAGGGTTATTCAGATATCTGATGTGTATGAAAAGGTTTGAGCAAACCCAATGCTTTTCTCCCTGTTTGCCATGCTCTCTATAATTGGACTTTTCCCATAGAAACCAGTAGAATTATAAAATGCCAAAGATGGATCAGCTACCATTAGCTATTATCAAACAAAGAAATGATTTTTAATTATCTTCTGATGGTTATTTCTCAATGGATACTTCCATAATCCTTTGGACTGTAACTCCCTCACTCTTCCCTGGATGGAGGCCATTACAAAAAGCCAAACTAGACAAAGTGCAAAGACTAATTGACCATGGGTTTCCCAAACCCAGTGGATGACTTTCACACGTACTCTGGTGCCTCATATTTGACCACGTCCCCCGAATGGGGAGGCCTGGTGGCACTCAGAGGAAGGATAGCAGGCTACCAAGAAGAGGTTTGATACCCTATAAGCATATAAAGGGGGAGGAAGTCCCCCTCAGTCACAGTCATAGGGGAGCAGAGTAAGGGAAAAATGGGAGGGAGGGAAGAATGGGAGGATACAAGGGAGGGGATAACCATTGAGATGTAATAAGAATAAATTAATAAAATAAAATTAAAATAAATAAATAAATAAAACAAATCCTTGTTTGCATCTTAGGAATACCACAGAAATGAGAAGGAGGGATTATTACAAAAATGTCTGATGCCAGATTGTGTCTTCTAGATGTGACAGGTAGGCTAAAATATATGTACACAAGCATCACTAAATGGAGTCAGCAGAATGTATTTATATAATTATTCATGTGTGTGTACATGCATGTATGCCTGTGTAAAAGAATAATTACATTGTCAGTGAATCTTAAAAATAATGTATTTTTAGAGACGATCACTTGGTATTGGATAACCAAAGAGGGGCTTCATTCTTGGAGAAGACTAATTCTTCGTCTCTGTGCAGTCATTAATTGGCTATGTCTCTTCATGTAAGGAGGGGCTCTTTGACATTTTCTCCTGGCAACACCCAGCCTACCTCAAAGAGGATGTTGAGCATCAAAGAACCTCCTTATAGAGATGGCTTCAAATGTGGCAAAGAAGCCACTGGGGAAAATGTCCTTGTTTCTGCCACAGACAGAATTCTGCCTAAAAAAGGACAAGCTCGGATGCAGGCAGAGTCAAAGGCCAAACTCTGCCAAGACTTGGTAAGCAAATCCTTAATAGTTCCTGCCTCACAAATATGTCTGTCAGATATATTGGGCCAGACGGCTGAAGAAGTTGCTCCAACATTATAGAGAATTTTGGGTGACTGCTCAGATAGCAAACTGTCTCTGTCATCTTCTCATTTGGAAAGCCACTAACCTGCACTCCATCATACTCAGGGAATCAAGTTTATTCCTTCTCAGGTCTTTGATGGGGTTGAAGACCAGATAGTTTAGCTCTACAATTAAGCTAGTTGTTTAGGGGTCAAGATGCTTTTAGGTCTAGATGGATATTTAAGTTGATAATGACAAAAGATATGATAGACATAGATTTACATTCAGAATTTTAGATGCACCAAGATAGGAAAGATGCTTTCTTCAAGTTTGACAAATACAAATAGCCAAAACACTAAGAATGTAACATTTATATAATTCCTGATTGGTTCATGGTTATTCTTGCTGTAGTTAGTTTAATATATATGAATGTGTGTGTAATAACAAAAATGTATATGTAAAAATAAAAATATTTAATAAAAAAGAATAATTACATAAAACAAATACTTACCTGGAATGAAAAATATGATCGCTAAAGTTGGTTTCTCAGGGTAAGCCTTTACATTGCATTCTGTGTATGCTGACCTCTGAGATTTGATTTCCCCAATTGCAAAAGAATAGACTGCATAATTATTGCTAGTGGGAGCCTATGTTCTCACTCGCTCCTATTAAGACACTCTCAACAAGAGAGAAACCTTGCTGGTACTGGATACCTGGCCAACTACCTAGGGGTAGTGGAGTCATGGATCTTGAAGGAGAACCTACAGCCATCACTTTACTAATCCAGCGTAATCTCTAGCTACATTCTATTTGTCTTGACTTTTCCTCCAGGCAATATCTCTTTACAGATGACACAGAACATTAGAGAAAGCCACAACTAAAAGTCAGAGCCCAGTCTCAATGACTACGTCTAAAAATCAATACCCTTACCTAAGACTAAGGGAATGTTGCAGATGAGAGGCAGAAAGCTTGTAATATCCAGATCAGAAGTTTGCTGTGAGGCTGTGTCTTTTTGTAGTGTGAGAAGCTATACCCAAATTCTAACCAATGTGTCGGCCTAAACATGAGCAGAACAAGGACAGCAGTAGTCAGACAAAGTGGACGGGAGAAAGCCCATGAAGTCTCAACCCCACACAAAGAACTGCAGGCAGCTAATGAATGCTGGGAGTGGGAGAAACAGTCATCCCCAGGGAAGAGTCCACCAATTAGTTATCCAGTTCCAAATGCTCAATACCAAAGGAAAAATGTATAAGCAAGTAACATCATACAGACAGAGCATGTTATATTTAAGAATATATATGTATATACATAGCTGCATGTAAAAGCAATAATTCTTTAAAATGTGGTCAAGAATTAGAAAGAGAGCTAGAAGAAATATATGGGAAAGTTTGCAAGTAAGAAAGAAAAGGGAGGATGATATAATTATATTTTACTCTCAAAAATAGAAGAAATAATTTTCAAAATTGTAGGAAGTCCATGAATTTGAAAAGGAGTTGAGAGTACATGAAAGGGTGAGAGGACAGACAGATGGGGAAGTTATTTATATTTTAATTAAAATAAAACGTGTAGGAAATGAATGGAGGTACATTTAAGACAAATAGTTATGACTATTCAAAATTGATGAAATATTAGGAAGTAGGACTGGAATCAATTTAAAAAAACAGTTCTTGAAGAATCTGAATTTAGACAAAGTTGATAAATAATGAGTGCTCCAACATATTAATTAGCCTTTCACATAATGTTGACAACTGTACTGGACTTCTTTGCACCATTACATTAAGCTCTAAGTTGGTCCAGACTTGAAGATGCTAGATAGAAGTTGTAAGTCAGGACTCACTGGATCTGGAGATTCCAACATCAATATATTTAATAATATATTGTGCAGGCACAATACCTAAAACATTCAAAATTTCTTGCTCATTTTCAGTTTTAGAGTATATGATTTCAACCAAGACTGCCATACTTGCTTATACTTGAAATGTATGCAAATGTAGAACTTATTATATACCCTGAGATTTGTTTATTTGGCTTCATCCTCACTTGAGTATAAACATCTTCTCTTAATTGGTCTTCCCCATAACAATCAAAAGCTCCCAGTGATTCAACTTTTGGTTCTGTTATACAATATGCAAGACATACGAAAATAATTTTACGAGAACTGAATCTAGACTTTTTCAGCAAATAAATTCACAAAATTTAATAAAGAGCTAGCATGCAATGTAAGCGAAATGGAAAACTCTCACACTTGAGTAGATTTTTGATTCAGATATAAAGCTCATTATTTGTCATTGATTTTTAAATCAGTGGTTAGGCAGCTAGATGGGTGTAAATAGTAGATATGCCCTGGTTTGTTTCAGATGTTAAAACTCTATCTCAAAACTTTCCACCACAAAATATGCTGAAATAGTGATACTGCGTGTGTACTTATTTTATGACATATATGTGACTATTTACATCTAAGCATGAGGAAGCCGTGTGCGATATTGACATTGCATTAGGATGTTGTCGTCTTTTAAAGTGGATGCTTCAGTGCCACTCAGTCAAGTTAATATAATTTTCTCAAAAATATTCATAGTGCTTTAAGATTATGATTCTGTGTTGGGCCATATTCACGGCTGTCCTGGGTTCTGTGCAGTTCATTGCCCATAGGTTAGACACAGTTGCATGAGCTATGGAATAGTAAATACTATTAGACAAAATTAAATTATAATGATAACGAACTTGAATCATATAAGGTAGAATTCCCATTGAATTCCAGGATTAAAGGTTGTCTGCTTTTGCCTTTCACTTTACACAGTACATTGCTGGTTACAATGGATGACATGAGAAAATTATGATACAGTCAAATTTCTCATGCCTTTCACATGCCCTTCTCCAACCCTGTATGTCTCCCTGTCTTCCCAATCCATGCTTTCCCCCCAATCTTTCAGATACACCCAAGGTTTCATATCCTGTATCATGCCCTACTCTGGCTACAGTACCTTCATAGCAAGCCAACTTCTAGCTTTCACTCAGGTCCTGTGCTTGTCCTTTTTGCACTACATCTAATCACATAACCAATCCAGACCTCCCACTTCTTCCTCCAGGTCTAGCTGTGTTTTTCTTCCTGACTCCCACATTCCATACTTCCCCACAAATCTATCATATCTAGCCCAGGTTAGTACCCTAATCTAGACTGCTCTCCTCTGCCTGCACCAAAAATGGTTTCTAGGCTTCAGTCAGGACCCTCCACACTAATCCCCCAACCAAGGACATTCCTATGCTATATCCAAACTTCCTGTCTAGCCAAACGTAACCCCAAAGTCCAGGCATAGAGACTGTACGCTAGCTCATTCTTCTCTGTCCATCTGACACCGTTCCAGCCAAGCCATTCCCAATCTCTTCTCTGTCCCAACCAGTTCTGGCCACATCAGATATAGAACTAACAAAAGTGGTCCACATGCCCAGATCTCATGATAAAAACACAACTAATATGAAAAATCAAGCCACTGTTTTCTCTTTAAAATCTACCAGTCCTGTAGAAACGTTTGTCAATGAGAGTTACATAGATGAACTCCAGAACACAGAATTTAAAAGAAACATCATAAACTTCATCAGAGAATTTAAGAAGATTAAAGAAAAAAAATAAACAGCTCACTGAAATTAAGAAGAAAGAGCTTAAGAAGAATAAACATCTACATTATGTCAGAGGGAAAAAAAATATAAAGCTTATGGCAATGACATGACAGTCCAGAACTTGAGAAGTAATTTTAATAAGAAGACAGAAGTATTGATGAGAACTCAAGTTGAAATTAATATTGAATTGAAAAACCTAAATAACTCAACTAGAAAACTCAAAGGAAAGGCTTGAAGTAGAAGGAATCTAGGAGAAGAATGAATGTCAAGACTTAGAGATAAAACAAAGGAGCTAGAACAGTAAGCGAGAAATATAATAAAATATAAAAGGCTCAGGAAAGGAATGTAAAAGAAATATGGGACATGATAAAAAATAAAGTGCAGCCTTTGAATTATTGGCATAAATGAGTGAGAAGAATACCTAGGCAATACATTGGCCAGATCTTCAACAAGATCATATAAGAAAACTTTGTTAAAGAAAGCCACACCCATATAAATAAAACAAACATAGAACACAAAATAGGCGGGACAAGAAAAAATAAAATCCATACTGCATATCACAGTTGAAATGATAAGTATACATAAAAGTGAATAAGTATTGAAAGCTGAAAAACCCCACTAGGAATAACAATAAAAGTCACATTAAAAAAAAAAAAAAAAAAAAAAACCTGTCAGAAAAATAGCAGACTTTTCAATGTAAACTTCAAAATCCAAAAGGACTGAAACAGTGTGTTCCAGGTCATAAAGACTATACCAGCCAACCTAGCTAATATACCCAGCAAATCTACATGCCATGAAAGAAAGAAAACCCTTTTAAATTCAACAAACCAAATCTAAAGAAAATCCAGGAAGAATTAATCCTTGCAGAAAAGAGGAATGAACGTACCAGAGAGACCACGCAAAGAAATGTAAAGGCACAATCATTAAAACACATAATTCCAAGGAGAACACAAAGAGGAACACCAAAATTCAGGGCCACAATAATCACAATTAGCACATACATATCGATAATAACAGAGCATATCAATGGCCTCAGTTCTCCACCAAAAAGGCACAAGCTGACTGAATGGGTCCAAAACGAGCATCTATCTGTTGTCTACAAGAAACTCGTTTTAGTTTTAATATAGGCACTGCCTTAGAACAAAAGAATGACAAAGTACTCTAATGAAATGAGATCAGGAAGTAGGCAGGTGTCACTGTGATAATAATTGAAAATATATAGGCCTAAGTAATGCTAATCAAAAGACATAGAGAAGGGTACTTCATTCTAATGTAGGGAACAGTTAACCAAGAAGACATTAATATATATCAAACTCTGATATATATATATATATATATATATATATATATATATATATATATATATATATATATCTCAATTTCATACTAAAAAATCTACTATTGCATTTAAAGACACAGATTAACATCAATCCATTAATATTAATTGAGTCCAATACCTCATCTCCTACAATAGTAGGCCCAGCAGAAAAAATGCAAACAAACAGAAACATCAGAACTGATTGACATTATAAATCAAATAACAGATATGTACAGAAGATTCCACCAAAACACCAAATAATACAAACTTTACTCAGGAGTATAAGGAAGCATTCCTAAAATATACTAAATTCTGGAAAACAAAAGAAATTTTTATCAATTCCAAAAGTTTGACATCACTTCTTGTATCCAATTTGATTACATTGCAATGAAACTTAAAATGAACAGCAAACAAAGCTCTCGTACACTCACAGAAATTTAATACCTCATTAATGAATTACGGATGACTCAAAGAAAATAAAACTTTCTGAAACTAAATGAAGTCAAAACACTTCAAACAAAACCTCAGGACTCATTGAGAGAAATCCTAAGAGGAAAATTTATAGCTCTAAGGGGCTACATTGAAAAATCAGAAAGAGCACAAATAAAAGGCTTAATGATGTAATTCAAAAGTTGGAAAAACAAAGGCAAACCAAATTCAAACCCAGTTGACAGCAAGAAATAAAAATCCGGGAAGAAATCCATGAACTAGAAACAAAGAACACATTACAAAAAAAAATCAATGAATCTAAAATCTGGTTCTTTGAGATGGTAAACAATACATCCTTGGCTTGGCCCAAATAACCAAAAGAAGGACAAAAGAGGATGCAAATTAAACAAAATCAAAGTTAATCCAGGAAACCTTTCAACAGATGCAAAAAGAAATCAGAATATTCTAAGGGAATACAGTAGTAACCTGTACTCCATTTTCCTGGAAAACCTAAAAGAAATGAATGAATTTCTTGATATACAAATCAATGACTGTAATAATCGACACACATGGACTTAAAAACAACAACAACAAAATTGTATCATCTCTATAGAGACAGAAAAAGACTTTGATAAAATGCAACATGCCTTCATGAAAGAAGTCCCAGTGAATGTGGACTAGAGGGAGTCTGCTGCAACACAATTAAAACTGCATATGAGAAACCCACAGTCAACATCACCCTAAATAGAGAAAAGCTTGAAGAAGTCCCACAGAAGTCAGGAGTGAGATAGAGATATCCACCACTCCCACTCTGCTTCAATAGTGTGTTGGATGCATTAGTTAGGGCAACAGTGCAAAGAAAGGAAATCAAAGAGATACAAATAGGGAAAGAAATCTAACTACTCTATTTGCCAGTGACATAATACTATACACTAGAGATCCTAAAAAGTCTACCAAGAAGCTTCTAGACTTGATAAACAAATTCAGCAATGTAGAAGGATACAGAATCAACTTGCACAAATCAATAGATTTTACATATGGCAACAACAAAGCTCCAGATAAGAAGATATATATATATATATATATATATATATATATATATATATATATATATGAAGACACATACCCATTCACAAAGCCTCAAAACATATCTGGGAATGATCTTAACCAAGAAAGTGAAAGGCCACTACCATTAAATTTCCATACCTCTGAAGAAAGAGATTGAGAAAGACACAAGAGAATGGAAAGTTACGCCATGCTCATGGGTTGGTAGAATTTAACATTGTGAAAAGGATAGTTTTTTAACCAAAAGCTATTTACAGATTCAGTGCAGTACCAGTCAAAATGCCTATCTCATTCTTCACAAAAATAGAAAATATATTAAAATTTATGCAGAATCTTGATATGCAAAACATTTCTTAGAAAAAAAGCTGGAGGGATTATCATTCCAGATCTTAAGCTATATTATAGAGCCATAGTAATAAAAACAATATGGTAGTGGCTCAAAAACATACACGCAGTCTAATGGAATAAAACCAAGGACCCAAAAGTAAGTATACATAACTTGAGCCTTTTAGTACTTGACAAAGATAACAAGATCATAAGTTCAAGAAAAGAAAGCATCTTCAACAAATGGTACTGAGAATACTGGAATTCCTCATGAAAAAGAATAAAATTCTGCCTGTTTCTATCATCTTGCATAATAAGTAACTCCATATGAATCAAAGACCTAAACATGAAACCTGAAACATTGAAATTGCTAGTAGAAAACCATAAGCAATGTCCTATATGACATAGACATAAGAAAGGACTTAATAAATTAGACCTCATTTGTCCGCAAATCAAGGCCAACCATTGACAAGTGGCACATCATAAAACCAGAACACTTTCACATAGTTAAAGAAGCAATCAACCTGCCAACAAGGAACTCACAGAATGGGAAGGAATTTTTGTAAGCTATACATCTGACAGAGAATTGATATCCAGAATATATAAAGAACTCAAAAACAAAGAGTCAAAAAGTTAATCCATTCAAAAAATAAGCCTTGGATCTGAATAGAAAGTTCAAAAAGAAAAAAAAAAATGAATGAAAGAAAGGAAGGAAGGAAATGTGGCTAAGGAGTATGTCAAAAATGTTAATTGTCCCTAGCAATTGGAAAAATACAAATCAAAACAACTTTGAGATTTCATCTTGCCTAGTCAGAATGGCTAAGCCAACAGAACAACTGACAAGGAATGTTAGAAGGAATGGCAGGGACGAGCAATTCCCATTTACTATTGATGAGACTTCAAACTGGTGCAGATACCGGAATTCACTGTAGAGAATTCTTAAACATCTAAACATAAATCTCCTTATGGCCCAGTTATGCTACTCCTTGGCATAGAGTCAAAGAATTTGCATCTTGTTCTATAGATACTTTCACAGAAATGTTCATTGCTGCTTTATTTACAACAGCTAAGAAATAGAAAAGTCTATACACCCATCACCAGCAAATGGTAAGTGAAAATATGGTACACATACACTATGAAGTACTATTCATCTATAAAAATAAATAAAATAATGAACTTTGCAGCCAAAGAAACCTAGAAAAGATCTTATTGAGTGAGGTAACCCAAACTCAGAAAGATAAACTTCAAATTTTCTTTCTCTACTGTGGTTCCTAGCTCAAATTTATCAGCTATGAATATATATATATATATATATATATATATATATATATATATATATATATATATATTGCACTTAATATAGATTTCAAAGATGTAAAAAGTGGTCATTGCTGAGGTACAGGGACTGGGGAACATTAGAGAAAGAAAAACAATGTACAATGGATCTGATGAAGGAAATGAGAAAGGGGGGCTCTTTATAGAGAAGTAAGAAGGTAAATAAAAAAGAAATGAAGGTGAAATAACAAACAAGGATGTCTGAGAATGCCATGAGGAATCATTCTATTATCTATTTATCTAAAAATATAATATACATATTCTGCTCATAAATATGCAAAGAACAATTCTTTCTCATCATGACTGACAATGCTCCCTCCAAGAGCTAAAGGTTGTATAACAAGTGTCCCAGTTCCAGACACAGCAAGCTCTCTTTTGAGCTGTTGACCAGGACTGTTCAAAAGACTCCCCAAACATATAGCTATTGCCTTTGGTTTCCCTTAAGAGGTAGAACATAAGCCCTATTGCTGAAGACATTATGTGCTTTAGCAATGGCCCAACACCCATGAATTGAAACTAATCAAAATAGCTTCCTCTCTAATATTAGTGTTACAAGAAAGTACACTCAAACTTACAAAGAAAGAAAGAAACCAACAGTCCTACCCAGTTCTGATGCCTATGAACGACATCAACAATCTGCCTGGCACAATATAACCTTATGAGTGCAGTCGTGACACATACAGTATACCTTAGTAGTAACCAACAGCTCTCTAATTGGATTTAAGAGCAATTCAACAAAAGGGAAATCATGGCTGTACCGGAAACCTAGCCAATTAGTCAAGGCTGATGAAGTCATGAAGTTTGGAGAAGAACCTACATTCACTAATTTCCTTAACCAGCACAATCCCAACCGTTCCAAACATTTGTTCTTATACCCAAAGATAAGGATAATCTTCACCCCTCATTAAGGAAGCTTCTCTTTGCAACAGAATGGAGATCATTACAGAAACTACAATTAATCACAATACAGAGCTGTGGAGCTCAGCTGTAACAGATACATCTACAGCACTCCTGTACCTAAGTTCATTGCAGGAGAGTATCAGGGATTTTTCTGTAAGATTTGGTCTCCAAAGACTACCAGAAGCTACGCCTAGTCTCACCAATGGCAATGCTTAAACATGAGTTACCAATGACAACAACAACAGCCATGTCAAAGTAGACACATAAAAGCCCCACATGCTTTCAAGCCTACACAAAGAACTACAGGCAACTAAGCAATGCTGAGATCAGGAGAAATATCCTTTTACATAAAGGGCATACCAATTAATTATCCAATACCAAATGGCCAGTGCTGAAAACATCATACAAGTAACATTTTTCAGAATGAGCTGATTTTATTTAGCAATATACATTCATATATATATATATATGTATTTGTATATGCATATAAAAGCAATTAATGAAACAAGGAGTCATGAATTTAAAAGCAATCAAGAGTATGGGAGAGTTTGTAGGGCGAAAAGAAAAGAGAAATTATGTAATTTTGTCACAATCTCAAAAATAAAAGAAAATTATAATAATTTCCAGTAATGTAAATAGAAAACAGTAAATAGTCAGCCTTGTGCCTCACCTATAGTGTGTCATAAACAGTGAAAGTTATCTCTTACTTTTGTTACTACTACACAGTAGCATTACAGTAAAGATAATCAGAATATTTTCTACTGCTAATAAGGAATACAACTTCCATAAAGGAACAGTTTCCCACAGTAGCAATAATGGACAAAACTTTATAGATGTGATAAATGTTTCCACATTCATTCCCTCTGAAAGAACAGTCTCTTAACATGCAGAGGAGATCGCCACACTGGATTTTGCCACCTTGATGCGAAAGACTTGTGCATCATCTGCTTGAAAGGCACTGTGAATAACAGACAGGCCACCTGCTGTTTTTCACTTTTCTTGAAGAGGCACTATCATGAGATGGTGATTTTGATTCAAGTCATACAATTGTCAATATTTCTTATTTAAGATTATTTTTTTCTAATTTTTCTTTTTCATTTCTTTTTTTACATATACATTTATATTATTACACGTATATACAATAGACTACCTACAGCAAGAAGAACAACAAAACAAATAGGAATTGTATAAATGTTACATTCATAGTGTTTTGCCTGTTTATATTTGGAACCCTTGAAGAAAACATCATTCCTATCTTGGTGTGTCTAAAATTCTGAAAAAAAAAATCAATATCTATCATATCTCATCTCTATCAACTTAAAACATCTATCTAGACCTAAGAAATCCTAACCCCAAAACAACTAAGCTTAATTGTAAAACTGTACTATCTGATCCTCAACCCCACTAGAGACTTGAGAAGGAATAAAATTATTTATCTGAGTAGACAAGAAGTGCAGGTTAGCAGTTTTCAAAGTGAGAAAATAACAGAGACAGCTTGCTGCCTGGACAGTCACCCAAAACTCTCTATAATGTTGGAGCATCATCATTAGCCCAATATATCTGACAGACATATTTGTGAGGCAAGAACTACTGAGGACTTGCTTACCCTGTCTTGGCAGAGTTTACCCATTAACTCTGCCTGCATTCAAACTTGTCTATTTTCAGGCAGAATTCTGTCTGTGGCAGAAAGGGGACATTTTGTCCAGTGGCTTGTTCACCACGTTAGAAGCCATCTCCATAAGGAGATTCTTTGATGTTCATCATCTTCCCTGTGGTATGGTGGGTATTGCCAGGAGTTAACCTGTCTTACTGTCAAATAATCTTCAAAATAATAAAAATATCTTGAAATTCCATATTCTGTATGTCTCTGAGATTATTGAAGATCTTATCTAACTATTTTACCTTATCTATCTATAGAATCATATCTATCTGTTAAATCTAGGATATATATTCTTGTGATAAAAATAGACTAGCAATTGACGTAACCATGGTTTGATCAACTAACAATTAACTTGTATTACTTAATTATCCTAAGCAGCTTACAATATTACTTTCAAAGTATTGGAAGTAAACATTGTATTATAGCTTAGTTGTATAGGTATACTACTTCATATTAGGGTATATATATATATATAGGGTATATATGTATATACATACATATACATATATATACATATATATAATGTGTGTGAAGAATAATCTTAAATTTGAATTCTATTTGAATGTATCAAAATTAAACTTAGTTTACATCAGTATATACAATTCTATATCAGTTAATTAAAAATAATCATGTGAGTAAAAATTAAGGCATTAAGTTGAGGAGCAGATTCAAGAATCTACTTTTTGTCCTATCATTCCTATATATTGCTATACCCCTCCTTCTTTCTTTTCAACTCTTATCTCTGAACCTAACAAAGAAAAATAAAGGAAAAGAGAGACATCCCTGAGTCAAACATGCTTTTCTTTCTGAATAAGATCAAAAATAACTTAACAAGCAATGAAAATAAATATCTAAAGCACAAGAAAGCAACCAAAAACCTATCTGACCCTCCTTAATGGAAATAGGGTGCCGTTCTCTTAAAGTTTCTTCTGGCTGATTTGGATGAATAATACCTTTGTAGGGGCCCAAATACAATTGGGGAAATGGTTAAACAATCTAGGAATCTAGGAATAGCATTTGTAGTCCAGTTTCTAAGTGTTGAGAAATTCCAGGCTTAATTAGAGTTCTGTGTGGGACAGTCTGAAATGCTGGACTAATTGGGATTGGACCCTTTCTTCGAAGCTGTCCTGTTCTGATGAGGCACAGCAACTGAAGCACCTGGGGCTGGAACATGAAGGATGAAGGATGTTAGTGTCCAGCATGCTGAGAGGAATAAATCCTATCAGGTATGATCCAGCGTCAGTGTCCAGTTCTTTTGCTCTGAAAACATATAATTCCTCACAAATATTATACAGTCCTAAAATTATGAACATAAAAGAACTCTGAGATTTCATCTTACACCTAACAGAAAACCTAAGATTAAAAAAAAAAAAAAAAAGGAGATCCAAGATGGCGGCGAGCAGTGTGGACCGCGTTTGGAGGCTCCAGTGAACAATTCAGGGAATTGCACAGATTTCTGAGCCAGGAACACCGAGGTCCGAACATCACGGCAGCAGGAGTGCTCCACGGTTCGGAGGGACCAGGGTGCGGAGGACCTGCGTGCCCCGGCACACGGGAGGAGCGTGGTTTTTCTCTAATCGGAGCGGCAGCAGCAGAGGCAGCAGCACCAGCGGCACCAGCAGCGGCGGCTGAGGCACCACCTCAGCTCAGCGGCAGCTCCCCTGTGGTGACACAGTGCGGGCGGAGCACTTGTTCCACCACTGGCGCTAACTCAGAGCAGCCGCAGTTCTCCTGCTGTGGCGCAGCCTTGGTGACGTGCTCAGTTCCATCCTAGGCACCACCTCAGATCAGCGGCAGCTCCCCTGCGGTGACACAGTGCGGGCGGAGCACTTGTTCCACCACTGGCGCTAACTCAGAGCAGCCGCAGTTCTCCTGCTGTGGCACAGGCTGGACAGAGCTATCGCTTCCACCAGCTCTAAGACTCTGGTTGGACACAGTGTGCAGTTTGAATCCAGAATTCCTGGCTGAGATTGGTGGTCAGCTCGGGCCCTGAGTCAATAACTGACCACAGCACGCACTTTGGGCCAAAAGGCCCTAGTGGAGCTTGGTGCGTAGTCCCAGCCCAAAAATTCTGGCTGGACCCTGTGTGCATTTTGGGCCCAAAATCCCTAGCTGAGCTTGGCAGACGGTTCAGGCCCTGAGAATCTAGCTGAGTTCTGCCCGTGGTTCAGTCCCAGTGCTCCTGGCTGGACTTGGCAGGGAACACAGAAGGCTGTGGTTACCTTGGCCTGACCCAACGCTCATTCAGAGACCCAGAACAATTGCAGGATCCACAGCAGAGGGGGACTGAGGATCACTGGCTGTGAGAGACCAGAACAACAGGGCTAACCTCCTAACATCCACACCAGTGAAGCTTTGAGCTCGCAGCCTAGGGAAATCGTAAGAAAACAAGCGAATCTATCTTCAGACACCCTCCATTCAACTCTGGAAGCTACCCAACAAAAACAAAGACGGCAAGATGTCTAAAGGACAACGAAAAAGCATACGCAAAAAACCCCAAAACAACATGGCGTCTCCAGTTTCCAGCTATCCCAAAGAAAACCACCCAGAGAACTCAAATACAACGGAAATACAAGAAAATGACCTCAAATCCTTAGTAATGAGGATGATAATGGAGGAAACAAATAAAATTCGTAATCAAATGCAGGAAGACGCAGACAAACAGGTGAGAGACATAAAAGAAGCACATAGAGTGGAACTGGAAAAATTGCAGGAAAATGCAAACAACCAGATGGAAGAAATAACTAAAACGGTTCAAGCTCTGAAGACCTATAAAGAGGCAATGGAAGAAACTCAGGAATATACAAAAAATCAGATGAAAGAAATCAAAAAATCAGTTCAAGATCTGAAAATGAAAATGGATTCAATGATAAACACACAGACAGAAGAAAAACGAGAACGTGAGACCTCAGAGAAGAAGGCGAGCAACACAGAGGTGAGCTTTTCTAACAGAATCCAAGAGATGGAAGAACGAATCTCAGGGCTAGAAGATACAATCACAGTTATTGAATCAACCATTAAAGAAAATGCCAAATCTGGAAAACTCCTGACACAAAACATCCAAGAAATTAAGGACACCATGAAAAGAAGAAATTTGCGGATAATAGGCATTGAAGAAAGAGAAGACATCAGACGCCAGGGCCCAGAAACTATTCTCAACAAAATCATAGAAGAAAATTTCCCCAATCTAAAGAAAGAGATGCCTATAAACATACAAGAGGCCTACAGAACACCAAATAGAATTGACCAGAAAAGAAAAACTGCCCGCCACATAATAATCAAAACACAAAACATGCAGAACAAAGAAAAAATATTAAAAGCTGCAAGGGAAAAGGGCCAAATAACATTTAATGGTAAACCTATCAGAATTACACCTGACTTCTCAGCAGAGACCATAAAAGCCAGAAGGGCCTGGACAGAGATCCTGCAAACCCTAAGAGAACACAGATGCCAGGCCAGACTACTTTACCCAGCAAAATTATCAATAACCATTGATGGAGAAAACAAAATATTCCATGACAAAAACAAATTCAAACAGTACCTATCCACAAACCCAGCTTTACAGAAGGTACTAGAAGGAAAACTCCATCCCAAAGGGTCAAGCTACAACCAAAACTACCCAGGAAATAGATAACTATCCCATGGCAAAAACACAACTACACAAACACTCGACTGGAAACAACATCAAAATTAAGACTCTTAACAGTCATTGGTCATTAATATCTCTCAACATCAATGGCCTCAATTCTCCAATAAAAAGACACAGACTAACTGAATGGGTACATAAACAAGATCCAACATTCTTCTGCATTCAAGAAACACATCTCACCCATAATGAAAGGCATTACCTCAGGGTAAAAGGTTGGAAAAAAATATTCCAAGCAAATGGTCACAAGAAGCAAGCAGGTGTAGC
The DNA here is from genome assembly GCF_903995435.1 of Acomys russatus. Classification (NCBI taxonomy): domain Eukaryota; kingdom Metazoa; phylum Chordata; class Mammalia; order Rodentia; family Muridae; genus Acomys; species Acomys russatus. The sequence goes on from NC_067137.1 coordinate 69,411,962, forward strand.
CATTTTAGTATCGAACAAAATAGACTTTCAACCAAAATTAATCAAAAGGGATGAGGAAGGACACTTCATACTCATCAAAGGTAAAGTCAACCAAGATGACATCACAATTCTGAACATCTATGCTCCCAATACAAGGGCACCCACATATGTAAAAGATCTCCTAAAAAAGCTTAAACCACACATCGATCCCCACACAATAATAGTGGGAGACTTCAACACCCCACTCTCACTGAAGGATAAGTCATTGAAACAGAAACTAAGCCGAGAAATAACATCATTAACCAATGCCATGGGTCAAATGGATCTAACAGATATCTATAGAACCTTTCACCCAAACAAGAAAGAATACACCTTCTTCTCTGCACCCCATGGAACCTTCTCCAAAATTGATCACATCGTAGGTCACAAAGCAAGCCTCAACAGATACAAGAGGATTGAAATAATACCTTGTATCCTATCAGATCACCATGCTCTTAGGCTGCAATTCAACAACAACAGAAATAACAAAAAGCCTACGCGTTTGTGGAAACTAAACAACTCTCTGCTAAATGACACCTGGGTCAGGGAAGAAATAAAGAAAGAAATCAAGGAGTTTCTGAAATTCAATGAAAATGAAGAAACAACATACCCAAATTTGTGGGATACATTGAAAGCAGTGCTAAGAGGAAAATTCATAGCACTAAGTGCCTTTAAAAAGAAATTGGAAACATCGCACATAAGCATCTTAACAACACAACTGGAAGCCCTAGAAAAAAAAGAAGCAGAAACACCCAAGAGGGGTAGACGCCTGGAAATAATCAAACTCAGGGCTGAAATTAACAAATTAGAAACTAAGAAAACAGTCCAAAGAATCAACAAAACCAAAAGCTGGTTCTTTGAGAAAATCAACAAGATAGACAGACCATTAGCCAAACTAACTAAAAGGCAGAGAGACAGTATTGAAATCAACAAAATCAGAAATGAAAAGGGAGACATAACAACAGACACTGAAGAAATTCAAAGAATCATAAGATCCTACTTTGAAGGCATATACGCCACAAAATTTGAAAATCTAAGGGAAATGGACGATTTTCTTGAACAATTTCACTTGCCAAAGTTGAATGAAGAACAGATAAACAAGCTAAATAGTCCCATTTCCCCTACAGAAATAGAAGCAATCATCGATGGTCTCCCAACCAAAAAAAGCCCAGGGCCAGATGGTTTCAGTGCAGAATTCTACCAGACCTTTAAGGGCGAGCTAATACCGATACTCTTCAAGCTACTCCAAAAGATAGAAATGGATGGAAAATTACCAAATTCATTCTATGAGGCCATAGTCTCATTGATACCTAAACCTCACAAAGACTCAACAAAGAAAGAGAATTTCAGACCAATTTCTCTTATGAACATAGATGCAAAAATACTAAATAAAATACTTGCAAAACGAATACAGGAGCACATCAAAGATATCATTCATCATGACCAAGTAGGCTTCATTCCAGGCATGCAGGGATGGTTTAATATACGGAAATCCATCAATGTAATCCACCATATAAACAAACTGAAAGTAAAAAACCACATGATCATCTCCTTGGATGCAGAGAAAGCATTTGATAAAATTCAACACCCATTCATGTTTAAAGTTTTAGAGAGATCGGGGATACAAGGCACTTTCCTCAACATAATAAAGGCTATATACAGCAAGCCAATAGCCAAAATCAAAGTAAATGGTGAGATACTCAAGGAAATTCCTCTAAAATCGGGAACAAGGCAAGGCTGCCCACTCTCTCCATATCTCTTCAATATAGTACTCGAAGTTCTAGCCAGAGCAATAAGACAACAAAAGGAGATCAAGGGTATCCAAATGGGAAAGGAGGAAGTCAAATTATCCCTCTTTGCAGATGATATGATAGTGTACATAAGTGACCCTCAAAACTCCACCAGAGAACTCCTAAAGCTGATAAACACCTTCAGTAAATTGGCTGGATACAAAATTAACTCAAAAAAGTCTGTAGCCTTCCTATACACAAATGACAAGCTCGCAGAGGAAGAAATTAGGAAAACCACACCCTTCACATTAGCCACAAGCAATATAAAATATCTAGGAGTTACCCTAACTAAGCAAGTGAAGGACTTGTATGAAAAAAATTTCAAAACTCTGAAGAAAGAGATTGAAGATGACCTGAGAAGATGGCGTGATCTTCCTTGCTCATGGATCGGGAGAATTAACATAGTAAAAATGGCCATCCTACCAAAAGCAATCTACAGATTCAATGCAATCCCTATTAAAATACCTACACAATTTTTTAAAGACATTGAAAGTTCAATTCTGAACTTCATATGGAAAAACAAAAAACCCAGAATAGCTAAAACAATCTTGTACAATAAAAGATGCTCCGGAGGAATCTCCATACCTGATCTCAAACTGTACTATAAAGCAATAGTACTTAAAACAGCATGGTACTGGCACAGCAACAGGCTGGTTGACCAGTGGAATCGAATCGAAGACCCAGATATGAATCCACACACATATGGTCACTTGATTTTTGACAAAGAAGCCAAATCCATTCAATGGAAAAAGGATAGCATCTTCAACAAATGGTGCTGGTCTAACTGGAGGTCTATGTGTAAAAAAATGCAACTGGACCCTTATTTGTCACCTTGCACAAAACTCAAATCCAAGTGGATTAAAGACCTCAACATAAAACCAGAGACACTAAGCCACTTAGAAGAAAAAGTGGGAAAGAGCCTGGAACATATTGGCACAGGAGACAACTTCCTGAACAGAACACCAACGGCCCAGGCCTTAATGTCAACCATTAATAAATGGGACCTCATGAGGCTGAGAAGCTTCTGTAAGGCAGGAGACACTGTCAAGAGAACAAAGCGACAGCCTACAGACTGGGAAAAAATCTTCACCAACCCTACATCTGACAAAGGTCTAATATCCAAAATATATAAAGAACTCAAGAAATTAAACACCACCAAACCGAATAACCCAATTGAGAAATGGCGCTTGGAACTAAACAGAGAATTCTCAACAGAGGAGTATCAAATGGCTGAGAAACACTTAAAGAAATGCCCAACCTCCTTAGTCATCAGGGAAATGCAAATCAAAACAACTCTGAGATTCCATCTTACACCCATCAGAATGGCTAAGATCCAAAATTCAAGCGACACCACATGCTGGCGAGGATGTGGGGAGAGAGGAACACTCCTTCATTGCTGGTGGGAATGCAAACTAGTACAGCCACTTTGGAAATCTATCTGGTGCTATCTCAGAAAAATGGGAATAGGGCTTCCTCAAGACCCAGCTATTCCACTCCTTGGAATATACCCAGAAGATGCTCCAGCACACAACAAGAAAATTTGCTCAACCATGTTCATAGCAGCCTTATTCATAATAGCCAGAACATGGAAACAGCCTAAGTGTCCCTCAGTAGAAGAGTGGATAAAGAAACTGTGGTACATATACACTATGGAATACTACTCAGCTATAAAAAACAAGGAATTCCCTAAATTTGTGGATAAATGGATTGAGCTAGAAATGATCATAATGAGTGAGTTAACCCAGAAGCAGAAGGAATCAAATGGTATATACTCACTTATATCTGCATACTAGCCCAAGGGGCATGTCCCACAAAAGCCTTCACTTACCAGGAAACTGGGACAGAGGGGAAGGCATCCTATTGGGACTCTAAATGAGAGACGCATGGGAGAACAGCAAAATAAAAGGATTCAGAGGGTCCTAGAAATCTACAAGTAGAACAATATGATAGGCAGATTTGGGCCCAGGGGTCCCGCTCAAACTAAGGCACCAGCCAAGGACAATACAGGAGGTAAACTTTAAACCCCTTCCCAGATCTAGCCGATGGTCAGAATATTCTCCACAGTTGAGTGGAGAGTGTGATACGACTTTCTCACGTGTTCTGGTGCCTCACATTTGACCATGTCCCCTGGAGGGGGAGACCTGGTAGCACTCAGAGGAAGGACAGCAAGTAGCCAAGAAGAGACTTGATACCCTATGAGAATATATAGGGGGACGTAATCCCCCTCAGGAACAGTCATAGGGGAGGGGAATAATGGGAAAATGGGGGGGGGGAGGAATGGGAGGATACAAGGGATGGGATAAACATTGAGATGTAACAAGAATAAATTAATAAAAAAAAAAGGGAAAAAAAAAAACTCAAGTGACACCACATGCTGGTGAGGATGTGGTGAAAGGGGAACACTCCTTCGTTGCTCGTGGGAGTGCAAACTGGTACAACCACTTTGGAAATCAATTTGATGCTTTCTCAGGAAATTGGGAATAATTCTACATTAAGATCCAGCCATACCACTCCTGGACATACACCCTTAAAACACTCCACATCTTTGTAACAAGGAAATTTGCTCAACTACGTTCATAGCAGCTTTATTCATAATAGCCAGAATCTGGGAAAAACCTAGATGTCCCTCAGCCAAACAATAAAGAAACTGTGGGACATTTACACTATGGAATACTACTCAGCTATTAAAAACAAGGAAATCTTGAAATTTTCAGGCAAATCGATGGAACTAGAAAAGATCATCCTGAGTGAGGAAACCCAAACCCAGGAAGACAAGTATAGTTTATACTCACTCATAAGCGGATATTAGCCACAAAACACAGGATAACCACACTGCAGTACAGAGACTGATGTACCAATCACAGACCATATATGATGTGGACCTAGACCCTGTGCTCAGATGCAGTAGATAAGCAGCACTATCTCCTTGTGGGTACCACAATATGAGGAGTAGGGACTACTTCTGACATGGACTCTGGCTCCCCAACTTTGATCACTTCCCCCTGGCATGGTAGCTTTGCCAGGCCACAGAGGAAGAGGATACAGGTAGTACAGATGAGACTTGATGGGCTTAAGTCAGATATTAAGGGAGAAAGGCTTTCCTTTCTAAGGACTAGAGGAGAGAGGGAGGGGTGATGAAGGAAGAGAGGGGATCAGAAGGTGATGAGGGAGGGCATTACAATTGGGATGTGAAGAATTAAAACTGCAGAACAAGCAAGTAACTTATATTTCTAATCCCACTACATGGGAATAGCTCTGAGACATGAATGTCTATGCATAAACAATGCTTCTTTTTGGTTACAGAATCCATGTGATTTATTATTAGATGCCATTCTTTATATAGCATGACTGATGATTTACAGATGTCTTTCTTCTGCTCATCCAAAGAGAAGAGAAACAGCCTTAATTGTTCTGTATATCACATCAAGTTATTTTCATTTCAATTATATCTATAGCATTTTCACATTTAATTATTTAAATATGAACGCAAGATCCTTTTGTTTACCTCTAGAAACCTGAGTCTTTTTTCTACTCAGAAAACTAAAGCTAAGACAAGACCAGGCTGAAGATCATCCACATGACCAGATATCATAATTAATCATTCACCCACTACAGTGAAAGCAGAATGATGACAACATTCAGCTCAACAGATTTATGCAAATCAGAAGTTAAAAAGCACTTCTGCCTAAGCATGGTGACATAATAGGTAATAAATTTCACCCCAAAAAAGATAGCACACAGATGGCTACATGGTAATTATTTGAGAACCTTGACCTCAATAGTCGACCCTGAGTAGCCCCAATTTATTTTCTTATAAATATACATGAATATTTGTTATTTTTGATTATCTCTTTTTCACAATTTCTCAGCCTGTTTATCCAGTGGGACTCTGAGAAAGACAGAGAGAGAGAGAGAGAGAGAGAGAGAGAGAGAGAGAGAGAGAGAGAGAGAGAGAGAGAGAGAGAGAGAGAAATTAAGACATCTTAAATACATTTCTTATATAAATCCAATTTCTGAGATTGTTAGTAGGCTTTTCTTGGATGAGTGTAGAAATTATAAATTTACATTAAAATATGTAAACAAGAAGAAAAGTGTTAAGGGAGGCTTTCAAAAAACATAAACTTCTCTTAAGATGGGTTTTTATTAACATGAATTTCCATACTAATATGTGTCACTATATTTGAATGAAAAAACTATAATGAAAAGAAAAATATTTTTATTTTTCAGGTGAATTCTTCCTAAGTGGTATTAAAAACTATATATTATAAACCTGGTGTCCAAAGAATATAAATGCCAACATTGTGAAGAGGAAATACTATATCAGACCTATTTTTCAGGGCATGCTCTACGCATGCCATCTTAGTGATGACTATCCACACAATTATTAAATGTCTCCTGAAAGTCAATGGGATGAATCCAGAATCACACACAATACCTTAGAATAATACACTATGGAAAAATGGGTGCCATCGTTTTGACAACTATTTGAGTCAACAATGTTAGAGGAAAAATGCAATGGTTCATTAACGTGGACGGAAGCGTCTTCAGGATAGTGAGAGTTCTTTCCATAGCACCAGACTCCAAAGTTAATCACATAGAATTGTAGCTGATTCACATGGTACTAATGTAAACTCTATGGTTCAGACATTCTGTTAACTGGAACACACTGCTTTCTATCTATGTAAGTTTGAGTAATGAAATATGTCGTGAATAACACCTGATGAAGTATACTACGTAATTTATTAGTTATGGAAAGTCCTAAAAACAACTTGACAGTACATAATACTTAATTGGGCATACTAAATAAGCTAACTCAACTTCACTCTATAACCCAAACATAAAAATCAAAATCCAAAAAGCTTTGCTCTGCCATGGATTGTGTTTGATTAATTGATCAAATCAATGCCTTGAACAATAATCCTATTTCTGAACCTGGATTTCTTCTTTAATTATTTAAGGTGTTTTTAAAAGTGTGTGTACAAATGATCTCTAATTTGGTTACTAGTATTGCACCAGTGTAGATGTCTTATTTCTAAAAGTCCATTATTATGATAGAATTTATTGACATCATGGGTAGATAATTTACAGGTAAACAAGATATCTGTACAATTGTAGGCTGTTTCTTATACATTTAAAATTATCTACAAGGCAAAAGGTCTACTCATAGTAGAGCTAACCTTCTTTTTGTGTCCAGTACCACTCCTGATTTCCAAAGTCTTCACCACCTCACCTCACTTCCTACCTTCTCTCCCATTCTGCTCCACCTCACTCTTGGGACTTCTACAGCAGCACAGACTGAGCCATCCCTGATGCTTTGCTTATGTTTCTCATCTCTTTGAAATGTCCTCCCCCTAGTCCTTGAAGCTCACTGCATTACGGTTCTTGCCACTGTGACAAATACTTGGAGGGAGCAACTTATCGGAGGAAATTTTTATTCGGGCTGATCATTTTAGAGGTACACTACATACCACAGCTAGAAAAACATGGCAGAGTGGTGGGGCTCAATACAGTGTGAGCCTATGGCAGCCACCTGTCCACACTGTGCAGGAGAGGAAGCAGGAGGTGGGTGCAACAATAGAATCAGAGGAAGGTAAAAACCTACAGACTGATAGCTAACAGTTCCGTCAGCCAGGCTTCACTTTTCAAGGCTTCATGGTGCTAAAGATAGCACCAAAAGCTGGGGACTAAAACATGAAAATGTGAGTCCGGGGGACATTTAAGAGTCAAACCGTAATACTCACCTTCACTTATTTGCAACTTTTACACAAATGCTTCTGTGTGGAGATTCTGGACTTGTCTTATTTTCTTGCTATAAAGTGAAACATTTGCTAGGTAGTTTGTGTAGTGTTTTATTTCTTGCGTCTAGAAGGATGCTTGCAATTTTGTGGGCACCTGATATGTATTTGTTGAGTAATTTACTGTGTAAATGAAAGATGGAAAGCAGATGCATTCAACAATGTCTGGGATACAAGGGTTACTTAAATTTACAATCATTTATATCATAAAATTATATAATTTTTATAATATAAATTATAAATAATATTATGGTTAATTGAAATAGAATTATATCATTTCTACCTCACTTTCTTCTAGTCCCTCTCATTTGCCTTGAGTTTCAAATTGATAACCTCATTTTCTTTTGTCATTATTGTCACATGTATGTGCAGACATATCAAACTATATATGATATGTGTAATCATATATACCTATATATAAAGATATGTATAAGGGTATAATCAGTAGTACTCACATATTGATTTGTCTAATTGGATTTAAGGCCTATTCAACAGGAGAAAAATTATGCCTGATACTGAAAACCTAGCTAGCTTCCTAGGGATAGAAAGTTCATGGGTATTAGAAATAGTCTACTGCCACCACTTTGCTAAACAGAAAAATTACTTACTATTTTTTAAATGCTATCTTTATAGCCACAGAGGAGTATAAGCAGCCACCCCTCCTCAAAGAAGTCTCTCTTTGCTGCAAATTTTATTTCAATCAAGAGAATTCTACTTTTTCACATCTGTTAAATTTGTCACTGTTACTTGTTTTTATTTATGTCTACATGCACATGACTGTGTGAATAAACTCCACTTGTGTGAAGGTGCAGATTCTCTGGAGTGGAGCTACAGGTGGTTTGTGGTATTTAAAAGTGGGCATCACCAAACAAACTCTGGTCCTCTGAAAGAGCAAGTGCTCTTAATCACTGAGCCGTTTCTTTTCCCCTCAACATCTAATTTTTGCAGTAACTTGTGTTTGCTGTTATTGACAATAAAGATGGAGACAGAGATTGCAGCTCAGTTTGCAGCTCTTTGTACAATTTAAAGAGTGAGCAGCTCTTTTCTCTCACACTAATTAATTGATAAGGCAGCTGTTCATAGCATACTAAAGAAATACAGTGCCAACCTTCTTTCTAAACTTGCACTTGCTTTTATCATATTTATAAATGTTCTCTCCTTTTGTAACCTTTTAACTCTATCCCACCATTACTCAGCTTTTGCCTGCTCTCTCCTGACCTAACAAAGATTTATTTGGACTTTCAACTGACAAACATTTCAGTGTAGACTAAACAGTAAGATTCCTGATGGAAAGCAGAGAACCAAATACATTTCATTTACACTCCCTGCACACACACTGATACATGGATTGTAGCATGCTCACATGTCTAGTATCTGTCTCTATAAGGCAATTGTGTTTATAGTATAGGGTTATATTTTTAATATACTTACATATCAGAAGGTCATTTATTATTTAAAGATACAGAATAATGCAAGTGTTAGCCTGATGCTATGTGAGCCAGCATTATGTATTTGTCCTGGTGGTGAAGGTGGCCTTTGAAGAGTGGGTACCACTACCACCCAGTCTTTACTTCCCCCCTCTTAAAGATCAGCATGGCAAAGCTCCAATGCAAAGGCTCTAGTATTCTATCAAGAAAATAAAACTGTTTCTTTTATTTCCCTTTTTCATCATAACCAAGACCATTACTCCTTATGTTACCCAGTAGTAAAGTCATACATAGGCTTTACTACTAGCCAGAAGTAAAGTCTTCCTACTGGATAGGAGAAATATGTGGAGGCCCTACCCAAAGAGGACCACCTCCACATTTTGATGCTATGACTTTATCCCCTGTTTCCACATTTCCTTAGCAGTCCCTCATGGAGGTGTGGCTCGTGTGTGCTCCCACTCTCCAGGATGTGACTCATCCTGGCCAGGAAACGTGCAGCACATTGAAAACTGCCAGGTGTTTTCTTAGATTATTCAATCCGATCTTGGACTTCCTTTCCTCCTTAACAGTATTTTTTACACTTTTTAGTGCCAATATTATTCACGATATGGAAGAAAAATCAGGGTGCTAAGTAAGAAGACATTTCAGAATGTCAGAAGAAAAGCAGCAGGTTTTAGAGAAGAAGGGAGGCATGCAGCTAGAGAGAGACTCAGGGATTTTGGCTTGGGTGCCATATTAAAGCTCCCCAGAGCTGACAGAACCATTAGAGTTGAAGGAAGAATGTAGGAAGGGGTAGAAAATATTGGATGAGATTATAAGTGATTTTTAAAGTATTTTTTATTTTTAAAATTATAACAGAGTTACAACATTTTACTCTTCCTTTTTTCTCCCTCCAATCCCCAATCACGTAACCTCACTCTGTTCTCTCTCTCAAATTTATTACTTCCTTTTCTTTGTTAATATATAATTCCTAAGTAAGTAAATATAACCTGCTCAGTCATATAATGTTACTTTGTATGTATGATTTCTGGAATGGTACTGCCTCTTCCTAGGGAAGACTATTTCTCTTGTTCCCAGCATTCCTTAGTTGCCTGGAGTTCTGTGTCTAGGGCTGAGGTCTCCTGAGATTTCCTCATACACTGTAGCATGTCTATGGGTGGTGTTGCCTAGGGAATACAAGAAATATTATATGCTCAAAGTTTTAGTCAAAGTACAAGCCTAAAGACAGGAAAAGACTCAGACCAAAAAGATGTCCCATCTTGAAAAGAATTAGACAGAGAAAAGAATTCCTTCTGTTCCTTATTTGAGTCTGCAGCATACTGGATGAAGACCACTCACTCTAAAAGGCCAATCAGCTTCACTCAGTCTATGGATCAAAATGTTAGTCTCATTTAACATTCCGTACAGACACATCCAGAGTAACATAGTCAAACATGTTGGAAACTCATAGCAAAGATACATGGTATGTGTCACAACCATGGGTATATAAGGGAATCATAGTAGCCTTTCACTGCTAGGAAAAGAAGACAGATCTGGCCTCCAGACATGTAGTGTATAAGATTAATAAGAATCCAGGAAATATTTAGATTTTTAGATTCAGATTTGGCAAACGTTGACGTTAACACATGGATTCATTTACTCCATCCATTTGTCAGACATCTATTAAATTAAGACTATATAAGCACTGAGAATTGAAAAGGCAACTAAATAAAGACCTTTCTTAAAATAATGTGCACTAAATTTGATGAGGTTAAGAAATTTCCAGGTAAGTGAGAAAATAAACACTAACACATTATTACCATCAAAAGCATTGTAAGTGCAACAACAGAAAGTGGCACACTCATGGGGAAGTGTAAGGAGGAGCACGGCTTACTCAGGACCTCTCTGGGGGACAGATATGGGCATGATGGCCTAAAGGAGCTGCAAGATAAGCACAACATATATGAGGCCAAAGAAACCGGAGTGTGGCTGTTTGACTATAACTCATTAACGGTGGGATAAAAAGTGAAGAGATAAGATTGTTGGGACAGCTAATGTCAAGGTCAGATTATATGGGACCTTCTATGGAACAGCAGGGTGTTTAGTAGATTAATTTATCAGCAAGAATTGCTGGGTGTATTAAACACCCATTCCATTGGCAGGCTTATGACAAACATGAGGCACTGCCTTGTCTCTTAACGTGCATGAGTGTTTGCCTTCATTTGTATACATACACCATGTTCATGCTTGCTTCCCACAGAGGTCAGAAGAGGTTATTAGATTCTATGCAACTCAAGTTATGAACAGTTCTAAGCTGCCCTATGGTTGCTGGAAACCAAGCTCTAGTTCTCTGTTACAGCACCTGCTCTGAACCACTTAGCCATCCTTTTAGCCCCTGGGTTTTATTATTGTTTATTATATGTTTTGATAGGGTCTTATTGCATGATGGCCTCCAGTTGGGATCTTTTTGTCTCTACTTCATGAGGATTTGGCATAGTCTTGTTCTGCTTTCTCAAGGCCCATCTTTGGGCAGTGAGATGGTAGTGGGTAAATGAAAGCAGTACTTTGACACATACGTCAGTGGGCTCGCCTTCTCTCATTTTGACCACCACCATGGAGAGATTATATTTCAAACAGGAGACACTTACGAAACAGACCAGGGACCAACCTCAATGAGGAACTGAACCCAGGTACATACAGAAGACCCTTCTTCCCACCTATAGGCCTGCCAGGAGAATAACTCACGTGCTACATCACAGAGCTTTGAGGTGTTTTGTTACAACATGAACACAAACACAGAAATCTCAAGATAAAATACAATTTAGAGGATGAAGAAGAAGAAAATATCCCAGAGATGGGATAAAAACCATGAAGAAGAAATCAGAGAACCAAAAGCCAAATAAAGGGGTAAATACTAAAGCCAAATAAAGGGGTAAATACTATGTGTGAAAAATAAAAATTATGGAATATTTCCAGATAAAAATGGTTAAAATCCACAGAAGAGTCACAGAATGCCAAACAAAAATAAACCATTGTCTCTGTAAGCTAGACATCCATGGTAGTGGGTTAAAAAAAGTACCAACAAAAATAAACCATTGTCTCTGTAAGCTAGCCATCCATGGTAGTGGGTTAAAAAAGTCCCAGAGGAGACAGGTGGGATACAGGCATGCACAATTAGTATGAAGGAAACAAGAATTAAACAATTCTTTTTTTCCTTGCTGGGAAAAGAATAATCAAGTCATTCAGTGAGGAACCACAGCTGAAAGAGGAAAAAGCATCTATAAGACCCCAAATGGAGTTCATTATGATGAGGAAGTGTTGGGTATGAAATTCTTCCAAGACAAACCTTCTAGCTTGGGGTATAGCTTGTTTTTGTTGTTGTTGTTGTCCTTTAATTTTGTTTTTCTTTAAATTTTATTGAAAATAGATTGTTTTTCTCACTTAATATATCCTGATTATGGTTTCCCCTCTCTCTTCTCTTTCCAGTTCCTTCCTACCTCCCCTCCCATCTGAATCTGCCCTTTTTCTATCAGTCATCAGACAACAAACAGGCCTCTAAGGGATACAAATAAAATAATATAAAATAAAATAAAATAAAACAGCCACTAACATATCTGAATAAGACAAAACAACAAAAGGAAAAGAGCCAGAGAAAAGACACAAGAAATAGAGATGCAGAGAACCACACTCAGGCATCCCACAGAAATGCTAAACTGTCAAAGATCCTTAAAATCATAAACACATCTTTAAATCCCCTATTCTGTATGTCTCTGAGGTTTTTTTATTTTTTATTATGTTTCTTTTTAACATATGCATTTATATTATTACACATGGGTAAAATAAACAACAAACAGCAGGAAGAACCAGGAGACAATCAGGAGCTAGAAATGTTATACTCATAGTGATTTGGCTATTTGTATTTGGCAAACTTGAAGTAAACATTTTTCCTATCTTGTTGGGTCTAAATTTCTGAATGTGGATTAATAGCTATCATAGCTCATCTCTATTAACTTAAAACATCTATCTTGATCTAAAAACATCTGAACCTTTAATCTACTAAGCTGAATTGACAAACTAAACTATCTGGTCTTCAAACCCATCAGAGACTTTAAAAGGTATAAAACTTAAATACTTGAGTGAACCCAGAGTTCAGGTTATCAGCTTCCAAAATGAAAAAATGACAGAGACAGTTTACTGCCTGAACAGTCACTCAACACTCTCTATAATGTTGGAGCATCATCTTCAGCCTTCTGGCCCAATATCTCTGACAGACATATTTGCGAGGCAGGAATTATTGAGAACTTGCTTAGCCTGTCTTGGCAGATTTTGCCCATCAACTCTGCCTGCATCTAAACTTGCCCATTTTTAGGCTGAATTCTGTCTGTGGCAAAAATGAGGACATTTTGCCCGGTGGCTTGTTTGCCACATTTGAAGGCAACTCCATAAGGAGGTTCTTTGATGCTCATCTTCTTCTTTGAGGCAGGCTGGGTGTTGTCAGGAGTTAACTTGTCTTGTTGTCAAAGAATCTTTAGAATAATAAAAACATCTTTAAATGCTATATTCTGTAGGTCTCTGATGTTTTTGAAGACCCTATTTAAATATTTTACCTCATATATCTATAGAGTCATATTTATTAAATTTTTTATATCAATGCAAATCATGCTCATGGCAAAAGCTAGTCTAATTTTATCACAAGAATATATATTCTAGATCTAATAAATATGAATCTTTGAGGTTTTTGAAGACCTTATCTATTTTACTGTATCTATCTATAGAATATCTATCTATTAAACCTAGGATGAATATTCTTGTGATGAAAATAGACTAGTAATTGGCATGACCATGAGTTGATCAACTAACAATTAACTTGTATTACTTAATTATCCTAAACAGCCTATAATAGAGATGAGGTATGCCAGATATTGATTTATATTCAGAGTTGTAGATTCACCAAGACAGGAAAGATGTTTTCTCTAAGGTTGCCAAATACAAATAGGCAAAACACTATGAATGTAACATATATATTATTCTTAATTGTTTCATGGTCCTTCTTGCTGTATGTAGTTTATTGTATATATGTGTAGTAATATAAATATATATGCAAAAATAAAAAATATATAAAATTAGAAAAAATCTCCAAAAATAAACAAACAAAAAGGGAAAGAAAGAAAGAAAGAAAAAGAAACACTAAACTGGAGGCCTGTATGGAAAAAGTAATATATGTATATATAATAAAATATATAAAAAATTTAAAATTGGAAACAAAAAATTCCTGACATGATAATATGAGAAAAGGGACCTCCCGAGATGCCTCTGAGATCATTTTCTGCTGGGCATGGGGATTTGTCCTGAAGAGTTGTTTGTTTCCCCAGTGAGAATTCCTTGGAGAAAACTGAATTTTTCTTTGCAAGTTGTTATCAATTGGAGATTGCTTACAAGTTAGAGATGTCTCCTTTCAGTTCTAGGACCCCGTCTGGTGCACATCCATTCGAGTCCTGTGCATCTGCCTCAGTCTCTGTGAACCCATATGCCCTTCAGCTTGTTGTTTTAGGAAGCCGTGTTTGCTTGTTGTCTTCCATCCTCTTTCATGAATACACTCTTTCCACCTCATTTTCCACAGGATTCCCTGAGCCCTGAGGAGAAGGATTTGATGGAAATATTCCATTTAAAGCTGTGTGCACCAAGATTTCTCTCTCTGCATAATGTCTAGCCGTTGGTCTCTGTATTTGTTTCCACCTGCTACAAGAGGAAGCTTCTCTGATGATGGCTAAATAAGACATTTATGATTGATGAATATAGCGTAATATCATTAGGAGTCATGTTATTGCTACAGTCTCTTAGCAGAACATTAGTGTTTGGTTTTGCCCTAGGTCCCTAGACTATCTAGTTTCACTTTCTTGGTCACCCAAGTAGAAGACACAGGATTTCTAAGAGGAAATGAAATACTACAACTTGCATGGAAATTTGTTAAATGTTGGAAGTTAACAACTCAAACGCTTCAGGAAATCCCTAAAACAACAAGATTCACTAGGTTTCTCCCACCCCCAGCACATATAATCTCTAAGGAGAACTGAGAGACACTCTCAAACTGAGCTCCCTAGAAGAGGTTTACATTGGCCAAACCTCCTGACAGAATCAGAGACCAGCTAAGTTGCCCAGGAAAGACACTGCCCAAATTACTGAGCTACCTGAGGGCTGTGTGTGAGCTTTAGGTGTTCCAGCTTCCATAAGCTTTACCAAGGCTCAATTGGGCTTTTGGTGATGCAGCTCTCCTTAAGTCATTCCTGCTTCTGTAAAATATCTCCCATTCATACCCTTGTAAGCAATCCCAATAAAACTCATTGGTTCATCAACTAGACTTTGGTGGTATCTCTACTTTGGTCGATCATCAGTTCTGAGATACTCATGTCTTCCCAGAATAGTGCACTCTCTCTCTCTCTCTCTCTCTCTCTCTCTCTCTCTCTCACACACACACACACACACACACACACACACACACAGAGAGAGAGAGAGAGAGAGAGAGAGAGAGAGAGAGAGAGAGAGAGAGAGAGAGAGAGAGAGAGAGAGAGAGAAAGAGAGGCTGAGTCTGGGCATCAAACTCCACCTCATTTAAGAAGGCTTATAACTTATCTTTTAGAATTGAGCATTGCTTCTCTGTATGTAGTAAAGGAATGACAAGTTGCTTGAGAGTCTGTGTCAGAGACTTTTTCATATGTATTTTCACACGCTAAGTACTTGAAACATTTTTCTTTGCCTTTCATTCTGATATTATAGTAACAAAAAATGAAATGAGGCTGAGCCACAGAACTGAAGAGTGAAAACAGCCTTGTCTACAGGCTTCTGCTTTCTTTGAGATATTTAAGGCAGAATATCAGCTAATAGTATAGGAATAGCAGACACCTTCCTTTTCTGAACACTCCTGTGGGCCAAAGGCAACTGTATTAAAAGCAAGTGTTTTTCCATTGCAATTTCACATGTCTTGATTTAGTTTGCATTTTAACTTTCCTAACAGCTCTTCCTAACTCAATCTAAAGTTCATGAATATACATGGGAGTACAAATTGATAAAACCGTTGAAGTCAATATGGCAGTTGGTAGCAAAACTGTTAAATATGCATATTTTGCTTCAGCAACCTCATTTCTAGGAATCTGTAAAGATTATAAAATAATGCACAAGACCATTAGATGAAGAATTGTTTATATTAATAAAATATATAGAAAATCTAATCATTCACCAGTAAGGATTTTTCAGAGTTGTAGTAACATAAGCAGGCGACATAAAGTCTATGAGATGAGAAAAGCTACTTTCCTGACTAATATTCATATCTACCATTACAACAATGCATGTCTGTGTGTATGTATATACATGCATGTTTGTATGTCTGTGTATGTTGGTGTGTGTGTGTGTGTGTGTGTGTGTGTGTGTGTGTGTGTGTGTGTGTGTACATGCACATAAACACAACCAAAATGTTAACAATACTCATTTAGGTGTCAAAGAATATAGAGCTGTTTTTACATTTGCAAATTTTTTCACATTGTTTGAACTTTTCTATAATAAGCATTTGTTGTAAGTGTTCTGAAAATGAGACAAATAAATTAAAAGGCCGTATTGTTTATTTCCTCACTGTAGGCTAAGACCTTTTATATCAAAAGCCCCTGCCTTACCAAACTCTAACATTGACACTTTTATTGTTTTAAATATAGTGCCAGGAAGAAGATGCAATCTTTCTTTTTTCAGCTGTTTAGAGTCTGGCTACTTCGCATAACTGTGAAGCTGTTACTGGACAGCTGTTTCCCATTGATAGGACAGAGCCTGTGGTGTCAGGCTCTGCACGATTAGAGTCCTTTGCAGCAATCATGCTATGCTGCTGAATGGGTGAACTTCCTTTCTGATCTTCTCTCCAGGCGGGAATTGGCCCCCAGATGCTCCCCTTCAGACTCTTCCTTCACTATTGGGGTGTAGTCCCCTGCTCTGAGGGACTTTCTTCTCCTATACATCCAAGACTAGGTCTAGGTAAAGGTAGACACTGCTCAATAAAGCTGGTCCATTGTAATTGCCCTCACCTTTAACCTACATCAGCCCTCAACTCCCCAGGTCCCCTTACAATATTCATTTGTAATATCACATAAAACACATCAGTTAAAAATAATTAAAATAGGCCCCCAGAGGGAAGTAGACAGAATGAAGCTTTCAAGGAAAAACATCTCATAAGGCCTGAACCCTGGAAGGCAGAAGCCTGTAGTCAGAGGGCCAATACTAATAGCTATGGTCAGACAAAAAGTACCCTTCTCACTCTGGCAGAGCCACAAAGTACATTATTCAGGTTCCGTTGGTTGGTTGGTTCTGTGTTTTCTTAGAGCAGCCATTTACTCGAGTGAGTCATCAGAAGCCTCCCATAGCATCCTTCTGCTCCCCTCTCTTACTCACTCTTCCTGGACAGGCTGATGCATGTAGTCCTCCAGATGTTTCCAGCAGGTCAGCAGGCTCCTACATCTCTCCATTCCCCTCTGTCTCTGGAAAGAGTTCTCAACTCAACATTTTCATGTGTTCTAGAATGAGGTTGCATTTATTGATGTTATCTTCATCCTTCAGGCTTTTTTCCATTTGCAGAGTAAAAAGCTGTTGCATGGTTTTCTATACTCTACTGATCAGGTAAACTCAGAAGTGCCCAGTGATCAATATGAGACTTTACACATATGGCATATATCTGTATCTGGATTCCTGCCTTGCCTGTTGATGCTAATGTACCAAATCAGCCGATGACTGTTTGGTAGAGCTGCTAAAAGAAAACCACAGGTACTGTATATTGAATCTTTATTTGATTTGGATGGAGAAGCTTTGTGAACAGATTGATTCTCATGTTCTACTGGGGAGCCTGGAGCATCTTTAAGAAAGCAGGAAAGATCATCTTTGGTAATCTTTATCCCTTTTCCCCTCAATTAAACAGTGCTTAACATGTCCTCACATGAAACACTTCATGATTTAAGCGACAATGGAGACTGGTTTTGTACACTTGCTAGCAATCTATAGATAAAGAAGATCCATGGAGGCACCTAAAGTAATTTTCAGTCCCCGTGAACTCTACAATTTCTCTCCCTAAAACCTCTTGTAAAGTGATTTCCAGGTGACTGTGCCTTTGAAGCATGTCAGTATAAACCATTCTGATAGAATGATTTGCTTTTTTTGTCCAGGATCCTCTGTTCCCTTAAGCCATTTGTTCCTATTCTTGCCTCTAATTCTCAGTGTTCACTGGAAGTGAGTCACTCAGCATACAGAAAGTCACTGTACTTCTTTCCAAATGTCAGTGCTCAAAACTTACACACACACACACACACACACACACACACACACACACACACACACACACGCACTCACACACACATACACACACACACTTTGAACCATTTTAGGAGTAAGAGGTCTCCTAAATAAGGCTTTAATTACACTCACTCCCAAGGGCACACTGGCCCCTCTGTAACAACTGTGTTTGTAGCATTCAGAGTATACCTCTGACTCCATAGTGCCCCAGACTTTTCAGGTGCTGAATGGTTTGATCCTTTCCTTAGTTTAATTTTATTCTTTATATTCTATAAAATACTCTTGAGAGAATAAATCTAAAGACTTTGGTTATAACACTTGGTTCATTGCTGCATATAATTAACACATTCTTGTTCTCTCAACTTAATTTAGAACAACATTAAATTTTCATGCATCTCACAAAATTATGTGTAGATCATGGGATAAGGTTAAGCACAATCAGTTGCCTTGTCTAGAGATAGAGTAGATTAGGCCACTGAATACTTATGAAAAAGGCTGGTTAGCATGGCTCCCTAATTGCTAGGTGTACTGCTTTCCTTTGAAGCACAGTCTTAGCCACCTCATCTCCATTTTTGGCTCAGAAGACGTTCAGGCATTAAAAAACTTCCTTTGCAGAAAGCTTGCCACACAATGCTAACACTCTAAGAGTTACAAACAAGAACAAATAGGGTACTTATTTTATCTGAAAAAGTCTTGTATATGTTTAAACAGTATATTATCACAAAATCCTGAGGTGGATGCTACTATTGTTTGTCATCATGAATGATAGTGATCTTTTGATGAGGTCTAGAGAGTGTATTACCACTCACCTAGGAGTCTCTCCTATTTGGGAAGCTATAATGAGAGGTGGAATATTTTTCATAGTAAGTACAGCATATCTTGAGTATTCATTTTACAATTGTGAGTGACAATATTTGCTATAGGAAAATCTTTGACAAAAGAATTCAGCTCCTGGTGAGTAGAAGCCAGAACTTGGTAGATGCTCAGGTACATATTGTGTCTAGCATGAAAAAGAAAAAAGGCCTTCAAGCCTTGTGGGTTGACATTTATCTAGTGATGGAAACATGCCAAGATATTCTAAAGTCGCCTTTGGGCAAGAGCTGTTGACAAAAGTTTGTTTGTTGCCATTCAAATATTCATTTACCCTTTATTTTTAAAAATGATTTTGTTTTTGTACATATACATTTATATTATTACACATATATACAATAGACTACCTATGGCAAGAAGAACCTTGACACAATCGGGAATTATGTAAATGTTACGTTCTTAGTGTTTTGGCTATTTGTATTTGACAGCCTTGAAGAAGACATCTTTCCTATCTTGGTGCATCTAAATTTCTGAATGTAAATCAATCTCCATCGCATGTTGTCATTATCAACTTAGAACACCTATCTAGACCTAAATCCATCTTAACCCCTGAACAATTAAATAAAACTAAGCTACCTGGTCTTCAATTACCTGAATAGTATGCTGAGGGTGCAGGCTAATAGCTTTCCAAATGAGAAGATGACAAAGACAGTTTTCTACCTGAATGTCACCTAAAACTCTCTATAATGTTGGAGCATCTTCTTCAGCCTGCTCCTTCAATCTGACAGACATATTTGTGAGGCAGGAACAACTGAGAACTTGCTTACCCTGTCTTGGCATGCACTTTGGCCACCAAACTTAGATCACTTTCCCCTGTCAAGACAGCCATGCCAGGCTACAGAGGAAGAGGTTACAGCTAATACAGAATGAGCCTTGATAGGCTGAGGTCAGATATTAGGGGAAGAGGGCTCCCCTGTCTGAGTACTAAGGGAGGGAGGGAGAGTGCATGAGGGAGAGATGGGGATCAGGAGAGAATGAGGGAGGGGGCTACACTCATGTGAAGAATTTAAGCTGCAGAACAAACAGGTAACTTATATTGCTAATCCCACCATATGGGACTAGCTCTGAGACTGGCTGAAACAGAATGTCTAGGCATTTACCCTTTCTTTGCTCATAAGTAACCTCCAGTTTTATTCAAGGTGATAGCAAGTCCAACTAAAACAATGCATTTCTCTGATTTCCTTCGTATGAAAGTGGTTGTCTATCTGGGCTGGATCAGGGAGATATAAACAAATCAATTCAATGGAGAAGATAGATAACTAGGGAGTGTCATGGTAACCCTTCACCCTTCCTACACTCTGTTTTCTCCAATACAGGTTTAATAGATGGAGCGTCAAACACCACATTAAACTGTTGTCTTGACATGGCAGATGGATGCCATCATCTAAGGGTAGGGAGCAGAAAAAGAGATGGAAGATGGGTCTCTGACAACCATAGAGCCACAATACTGCCCACTTCCGAATTCATTTTGTGTGAGATTTAAAAAAAATTGTATCCTAAGTGTAAGTTTTTTTTCCTCCAGCTTCTGGTAGCTCATGCAGATGATCATGAGTCTAACTGAGTTGGCAAAGCTGTATAGAGGTTTTACAGCCAGTAGAACCTTTCAACCATTAAATTGGGAAGGAAAAATCAAAAGGCATATGAGATGAGGTCCTATGAGAGTGGCCAAGTGGAGATATATAAGCCAGGGATTTCTCAACCCCTTGAACAGGGAATTAACCTTTTTCCTACTTTTGTTTATTAAAAAAACAAAACAAAACAAAACAAAACCCGGGTATAATTAGCCAGTCTCCCTTTCAGATACACCATTAGGCATTTGCACAGGCTATCTCTGCTGAGAGGGACTCAGAAAGGACATGTGATTTTCTACTGTTAGGGAGAACACCTTTCAGACACTGAGACACTTCCCTTTGCTTTGCTGCCCAGGGGAGTCTCAGAGAACCCTCAAACAGCATGGGCTATTGCTTTTGCCTTTGGTAACCTCCCAGAAACCAAAGTAAGGAGCCACATACCTTAGAGACAGGATAGAGCTGAATTTGACCCAAAAGCTTTTTCTCTGAGGACTAGCTTTCATAGTATTGGAAAGTACTATGCAAGTTCCGAAGGGAGAAAAGCAATCAACCCTTGTACCCATCTGGGATTCATACCTATGAACCATGACAATGGCCAGCATAGCAAGAAACTCCCAAAGGTGCAATAGTGGCATTTGTGTAATTGGACTTAGGGCCTGCTTAAGGGAACTCATGTCTGGTATTATAATTCTAGCCAACTACTATTGCTGGTGAGGCCATGGACCCTAGAAGAAAATCCACTACTGCCCCTTTTCCAAACCAGTATAATTTCTAACTGTATTCTTAATACATTTCCTTGTATGCTTATATAAGCGTACTCCTTCTCCTTATTAAAGAAGCCTTTTTAGTGCCACAGATGGAAAGCATTACAGAAAGCCAGAACTGGTCAAGATGCAGAGAATTATTGGTCATGATGCGCCCAACCTGACTGATGCATCTACAACCCAACTCTACACCTAAGGCTCAGGAAGTGGAAACATTGTAAGAGCCAGATAATCAGTGAGATATATATATACATACACACACTGCACTCATGAACTCAAAACTTAAACAGGACTTGATTAATGACAGCACAAACTTATATGCAAATGTGAATGGGACAGATCTTACAGAACACTACCCATAGACAAAAACCAAACAAAAACAAACAAAATAAAACACAAAAACAACAAAACAAACTACAGGTAGCCAATGACTGCTGAGAGTGGGAAATTAATTGGACCTAATGATTAGCTCACTGGTTAGTTATCCAGTACAAAATGAGTAGCCTTAAAAACATATACATGTGACCAATACTACATGGACTCGCTAAGTTATATTTATATATTTATTCACACAGGTACACACCCACACATATACTAATACTAATTAAAGAAAAAGAGTCTATAAATTCTAGAGGGAGTTGGAAGTGGGGTGTTATGGGAGGGGTTAGAGGGACATTCTCCACCGTTGAGTAGAGAGTAAGGTCTGACTTTCATACAAACTCTGGTGCCCCATTTCTGATCACGTCCCCTTGATGGGGAGGCCTGGTGGCACTCAGAGGAAGGATAACAGGTCACCAAGAAGAGACTAGATAGCCTATGAGCATATACAGGGGGAGGAGGTCCCCCTTAGTCACAAACATAGGGGAGGGGAGTAGGGGGAAAGCAGGAGGGAGGGAGGAATGGGAGGATACAAAGGATAGGCTAACAATTGAGATGTAATATGAATAAATTAATAAAAAATAAAAGAAAAAGAAAAATGATGTAAAAACAGTACACATTAGTGAAATTTATAAAAAAAAATTTTTTAAATACTAAAGATAGTTTGTAGCACTCAGGCATGCTACAGAGTATCTGTACATGGGTTCACTAAGAATAATTATAACAAATTGAAATAAAATTACTGTGCAACTTGTGTTGAGGTTCTAAGAGCATTTCTTTAGATAATTAAAATGTCAGGAACAGGATTTAAAACTGCTAATTCAACTTTTCTTTTATATGTTTCTCCTGCTCCTGTTATAGCCCTCTCTGCTTGATTCGGACCTTGTGTTTGCTGTCCAGCACTTTATAATTACTGTTTTGTTCAGTTCCAGACTCTATTAGTTTGCCTCATCCTGTATATGTGTGGGGGAGGGGGAAATACCAACTCTGTATGTTGTGGATTGTCCTTGAATTTGTGACTTTCCTGCTTCAATTTCCTAGGTAAATACTGGTTGGTTTTACATTTTACTTGGAAAAGTTCCATCATTTATCCATATAATTGAAATTATCTTAGTCTAAGAGCCATTATTTTGGCAATGGATATCTTTATTTTCTCTACTTAAATAATATATTTTTTAACATATTGTTATTTATTATTATTATTATTTAATTATATTAAATAAAATATTTAATATCTTTTATTATGGTGTTTTTATTTTATATTATGTATTATGTTATTTTAGACTATGGCTTATTTTAGACTATGGGCTAGAAATAAAATATTTTATAATTTTGTCTATATCTCATAGTAGTAATTATTTTGTTCTCAAGAACAAAAGAGATTTAGTTTCTTGGTAAAACTTTTCTCAATTTTTATTTAATTATTTTTTTAGCCTTTACTCTTTTAAACTTACTATAATATAGAGCCAGCACATTGATATAAAAACAGCAAAAACTAGATTAAGGACACCAGCTGTGGTAGTTTACACAAGTCGTCCAGCAGCTAAACCAGTTCTTAAATGTATAAAACAAATCTAATCATGGCTGTAAAAGTAGCTTTTAGACTGCAAATTGCCCTCAGTATTTACAGTGCCTGCCTAGAATGCAGGAGGGCCAGTTTTGATTCTCAGCACCACATAACTAGGTGTGGAGGCACACCTTTATTTTTTTAACACATTTTTATTGAAAAATAAAATAATTCATATTACATCTCATTTTCTATCCCATCCCATACATCCTCTCATTCCTCCCTCCCTCCCACTTTCACCCATATCCCCCTTCCCTATGACTGTGACTGAGGGAGACCTCCTCCCCCTGAATATGGTGCTAGGTTATCAAGTCTCTTCTTGGTAGTCCGCTATCCTTCCTCCGAGTGCCATTGGACCTCCCCAAAGAAGGGACACGACCAAATATGGGGCACCAGAGATCCTGTGGAAGTCAGTCCCCAGTCTCCACTTAACTGTGGAGAATGTTCTGTCCCTTGGTTAGATCTGGGCAGGGGTTTGATGATGGCTGCACGTTTTGTCCTTGGTTGGTGCCTTTGATCAAGCAGAACCCCTGGGCTCAGATCCACCCATCATAATGTTCCTCTTGTAGGTTTCTAGAACCCTCTGGATCCACCTACTTCCCTATCTCCTATATTTTTCTCACCTAGAGTCTCAATAGGATGAAAGTGGGATAGAGGTGAGGCACACCTTTATAATCCTAACACTCAGGAGGGTAGGCAAGAGCATCAGACCTTCAAGGCCGTCCTTAGCTACATCGAAAATTCAAGGCTAGCCTGAGCTAGAGTCACAAAAATTATTGTTAAGGAAAGCTGTGTAATATGAATAGATTCTGCACAAGTAAAGGTACCCCTGAATGAAATCCACAAGGGGTAAATTGAAACTGTCAGAAAAAAAGTAAATGAAGCCCAAGGAATTCAGGTCCTCTGGCCTCACACTGGTGAGACTTACATATGTTAAAAATGAGTGAAAGAGCATAACTATGAGCAAACAGAGCCATTATCCCATCAAAGCAACAAGTGTGTCCATAGGACACAGCAGGGGAATCTTTAAAGACAAACTCTGATATTTAAATGTAATGATTGCTGATCAATCTCAGTTTTGTTTTGATTTGTTTCGGTGTGTGGGGGGGAGGGGTTGTTTTGTTTTGTTTTTTAACCAGACACCAATTTGATGAAAATCTCAAAATTGGTTCCAAAACATTTCTGATAAATTATCAGTGTTCCAGATGATTTCAAAATGTGTTTCAGTGTGCTACATTCATAGATATATTAAAATGAGTCTAACCTAAAGTTGATATCAAAACATCAAACAGTCCACTTCCTCTGTGACAGACTCTAGGAAATTGTCACTGAAAGAACTGAAGGGGCAGCCTGACAAAGTAAAAAATTGGAGACTTACTTTTTCCACTTTCTCAGAGCATATCAGCACAGATCTGTTTAGCTCATAAACACACCACCAACATCGGCAGCCTGAGGTCAGGCGGTGTTCAGGGGCGTCTAGCTCATTAATGGCAGAGTACTTGATTGGCTCAAGTTCCTCGGCTGGTAGCTTATTGATGTTTGGTCCGTGACCTCAGCACGGGTTATTTCAGAGCTGTCAGCCAGTCATGAGGCTCTTTCCTAGCTACCCAGATGTCCTCATAGAGGCTGTCTCTAGACAAGAAGAACTGAACTAGAAATAAATGTTCGTGTTTAGCTCTAAGAAAAAGAAGAAAGCAAAGGAAAAGAAAAGGACAAGACTCCGTACTGTTTTCCTCCTTTACTCTGTCCTGACTAGTCTCAGGAGCCCCGCAAATGTGATTTGCACTGCTCTCCCTTGTCAGAGCCCAAACTCTCCCAGGCTGTAAGGCAGTGTGGTCACAGCAAAGGAAGACCACCCTGCGGATGATAAGGTGAAGGAAGTGTTCTGCTTCCAGTCCTACATGGGAAAAAAACCTCAGGGTCTCCTCAAAGAGTAAGTAAGGGAAGAGTGCCCAAAAGTCAGTTTCATTAGGAATGGATGTTAGTGGTATGACTTACTTGGGGACGGAGAAACAAATGCACTTGTGGCTTGGGAAAAAGCACTAGGGGGTCATGCATTAAAAGATAAACTGGTTTTTACTGCTTACCAGAGAGAGCAATTTACCTACTTGCTCTTCTCCTTTTACCAGCATACACATAAGTTTCTATGGCAAGAATGGGTTTCTTTCACAATTAAGAAAAAAAATAAGCAAGCAAAGAGAAAATATCTCTAATGTCGTTATGACAAAGCCAAACAACACTGTTTGAATTATTCATGAGGTCAAAACATGCTCACTTATATCTTAAAGGTAATGATCAGATCGATTAAATAGTGGAAGATACTGAATTTTAAGACTTTAAGTCAGTACTGGTTTGTCATTTCATATCGGGACAAGTTCTTAAAATTTCAATGTATTTATTAGCCTTTACCAGGAAGATTGCTAAATAAGTTCCAGGTACGTTTAAATAAACTCGGTAGGAAAAATAGTTGCTACTTTAGCTTCCTGTTAGTCTTGCAGAATAAAAATGTGTGTGAGCTAGTGAACAGATAAGAAAATAAGGAAAGTATGACAAGCTTAGCATGAATATAAACCCAATTAAATTGTCAAACCTTGCTTTTAGGAATATGATGGGACACATTCACATCTGCACTTACACACAACAACAATTCTCATTATTCATCAGGTTGGGATTTATGAATTTTCCTACCCACTAAGACGTGTTACTCCCAAATCAATAAATCAGTACATGTCATATTTGTGTGACTGCTTTGCTGGTGAGCACTAAGCAGCAAAAAAATTGGAGGCCTTCAAGGGGCTGAAATTTAACAAATAGTCTTCAGATAGTCTGCTAAACACCATATTCTTTGTACTGTTATATTTTGGGTAATAATCATCCTGTTTCTGGTGGCCCCAACGCTTAGTGTTGAAGTGGTGTTGAGGGCTCTGAAGTATAAGGCTGTGATGTGCTTTAAGCAGAAAATGAATGGGTAGGATAAGCTTTGTTCAAGCATGAAACATGGTGCCGCTAATTGTGAGTTTGATGTCAATGAATGTTAATGTATATTAAGTGAGGTGTCCTCGTATGAAAGCATACACAAAGCAAGGTTACATGGGGGTGGCTTTGTACGTGAAAGTAGATGTAGGGAACTTTTGATCAAAAGCTACAAAGTTTCAGAAATGCAAATGAGTAAATTCTGAGAATATAATGTTCAACATGGTGGTGTAAGTAACAGTTTGGTAGTGTATACCTGAAATGTCCTAACAGTGTACATCTCAAATCGTCTTACCAAAAGACAAAGGATATAATAATAGATTATATATTGATTGACTGGTGATGATCTTGTGACCAGAAAGTTTAGAAGAAATTAATCTGTGATTAGTGTTTAAGGAATCTTTCTAAGACATAATTGTCACAAATAACAAGTGTGTGTGTGTGTGTGTGTGTGTGTGTGTATTTTATGCTATAATTTGGTAAAAAGCACAATCAATAAAAATATGTTTGTTTGTATAAATCACTTTTAAATATCACATCTCTGAAAATTTCAAATTCAGAAGCAGTTTATCATTATTCATTAGATTTATTAATTGATAATGAAATGCTGGCACATACCTGCACCCCAGCATTTAAGAGGTGAAGTAAGAGAATTGAAAGTTCAAGATCACCTGAGTTACATAGCAAAACACTGTCTCAATAATGATTAATGATTAATAATAATAATAATAAATTAAAAGTAAAAATGTTAGAGATGCAGGTCAGGGGTAGTTCTAAAACATTATGGACTGCTTTTTATTTTATCGATTTTTTTCTTCTAAGAGAAAAATAATGAAGTCAAAGGACAGAACTTGATTTTGTGGACACATATGTCAGAACAAATTGGCCATCTGATGAGTGGAGAGATGAGCATCCTATTCAGAAAAGATAGCTAATGCTGAGAGTATGTGGTGGAAATGTGCTAGGCATGAAGAACTAAAATGCCCAGTGTGCTTACAGGGTTCTGAGATGGGGTAAACAGAAATGGAAACTACCCATGGCCAAATGATACAGGAATTGTAGGGTCTGCTACCCATGGCCAAATGATACAGGAATTGTAGGGTCTGCTACACATGACCAATTGATACAGGAATTGTAGGGTCTGTTACACATGACCAATTGATACAGGAATTGTAGGGTCTGCTACACATGACCAATTGATACAGGAATTGTAGGGTCTGCTACAGAATGTGAATCAGTTCTTACCTTTGGAAGCCATAGAAGGAATGTTAACAAAACAGTAAACTGATTTCATTTCTCTGTTCAGATAGATTTGCTGCTGATGGAGAATGAGCCAGAAAGGTACAAAGAACTGACCCAAGGACACCCAGTTCTAAGTCTGTCCCAACAATGTGAGTGTAAATTGTGGGTGATGATTTTAAAAACCCTGCAGCAAAGATGCTGAAGCTGAGAAGTATATGGGGATAACAGTTATCTGCACTTGGTTAAAAAAAAAAAAAAAAGGTACCGAGTGAGGAAAGATGAACACTGAACCATGAAACTATGAACAGTGATAGCAGGTACTAGGATGGGAGAACTTGACAAGTCCTTCTAGAAGCCTCATCTGTAAAATGTGGTTACTAAGTTTCTATTATAGGATTTTCTGAGAATTATATAAAATATCATTTGTTAAACAACTATGGTACTTGCCGTATAGTCAGTTCTGTGAAGATATCAGGTAGTGCTACAAGTAGAAACTAGGCCATCATGAGGTGAAAACAGTGCAGCTCCAGTAGCTCAGTATCCGCATGAGATTTCCACACAGGCAACCATGGTGAGTTTAGTGTGAAATACGTTATTTAGCCAAAAGGTCTGAGAATATGGAACCCCGAGAATGGTCCTGTGACATTATCTTCCTGGTCATCTCCAAATTAATAAGCCATCTTGCTGGAGTTTTGACGGTGAGAATGCAGCACATTTTGGGGTGGACCATAGAGATGGTCTGTTGTGGGCTATACCCAGTGAGCCTTCCCTAACCTCTAACCCAAACAGGCTCCACCTCGCCCAGGCATAGAGACTCTATCCACATATGATAGAAACACCCAGACTCCTCAAATACTCCACCTGCTGGTTGGAAACACAGACAAGGTCATAGTCTCCTTTAAGTGGAAAAGGAACCAAAGCAAAGAAAGGCAGATGTGTCTCAAAGACAAATTGTCTGCTTTAAATTGACTTAGGAGGTTTCTTTCCCCATGGTTCAAGCTAAATGGACTTATTGTACTTCCTGACCAAATTACTGCCGATCATAAAATTAGAGGGGAGTAATATGATATACCAATTAAATTAACTGCAGTTAAAATTGCCTAGAGAACAAGGAGATGTCTCGAGATGTGAGGTTGGCTTTTCTCACACAATCCTAGCAACCGCTGAGCAACGCTGGTGGCTGTGGCTGCAGGTGTGCTCACTCATGTGACAGGCAACCGTGGAGCGCTGGTTCAATAAGACCCTCGTGTAACACGCCTGAGACACGAGTCCTCATAATTTTTGTCATAAAGATAACTAACAATATTAATTTTTCTGACAAAGTTGGTGTGTTTAAATAAAACAAGACCAGTTTTACTCAAATATGGTGATGTCTCTAAATTTGCAAAACAGGTAATCTGGTTTTCTATTCTAAAAATGAAAATAACATTATCTAATCACATCAGCATAAGAGTTTGTTTATCAGTCATAGTAGAGCTGTGGAGTGGATAATTGATTTTTGCTGCCTGAGTCTGATTAATATGTCACTTCCTCATGAGAAAAACCAATTTTGGGGTTTTGTGTGTGTGTTTGTGTTTTTTTTTTCACTGACATTTATTCCATAGATTTCTTAAAGTGTGCCTGTGTTTCTTAAGAACAGTTACATAACAGAAAAAAAATTTTTTTGGAATAGCCAGTAGTCAGATCTCTCTCTCTCTCTCTCTCTCTCTCTCTCTCTCTCTCTCTCTCTCTCTCTCTCTCTCTCTCCCTCTTCTCTGTCTTTTCTCTCAATATACTCAGGTTCCCTTACATTCAAGCATGGATATGAAGACACACACAGGTGGAGAGAGAGAGAGAGAGAGAGATCGGGCAGAGAAAGAGAGAGAGAGAGAGAGAGAGAGAAAGAGAATTTGGTCTTGTCACTCCAAGAATAATCCAAAGAATTAAAAAAAAAAAAACCACTTCAACAGCAGAAACATTCCAACTCAACCAAGTCAGCTAGCTATACTCATCTGCTTATGAATGATTATAATGCAATTAGCCATTAGAAAGGACCATAGATTGCCACCTATGGATGGAAATAGAAAAAATAATATATCTGGACATACCTTGTCATTCAAGTAAACTCTTGTTCTGATATCCAACTAATACATAGTCATAAAGTCACCTACCATTTTAAAAGATATAATATTTGATCCTAATCATAAAAGAATATGTAATAAAACCATTAATGTAATTATTAGGGCAAAATATAAAGCAAATAAAAACTCACTGTAGGTGTCATATAATTTACAGAAAACTTGTTTGAGCAGACACTGATTAGATGTATCTAAATTAAAAACAGTTGTTAAAGCAAGAAATATATTTGCTGTTATTTAAGAATAGGCACCTAGCCCCATATTTGACCATATCTCCTGGATGGGGAGGCCTGGTGGCACCCAGAGGAAGGATAGTAGGCTACCAAGAAGAGACTTGATACCCTATGAGCATATACATGGGGAAGAGGTCCCCCTCATACACAGTCATAGGGGAGGGGAGTAAGGGGAAAATGGGAGGATATAAGGGATGGGATAACAATTTAAATGTAATATGAATAAATTAATAAAATATATTTTAAAAAGATTAGGCACCTATAATATACTGGATGTGATTATAAACATGCATTTCTAAGAATTTGAATCCAGTAAAAATAATCCCTTAAATTTTCATTCAAAAAACAAAAACAGAGACAATTGACTTTTCACTAATTCCTGAAACATTCAAACTGTTTCAAGGTAATTTTTTTTTCAAACAGCAATTACGTATATACGGCATGTCAACAATAGTTCTGCCTGATATGTGAATTCAATTAGTCTTTTCTGTTTTGTAGGAAAACTCAATGTTACAACCTAAAACTTAAAGATTCTTCTGTTATTCAACCCCTGTTGTATGCCAATGACATTTTTGAATCCCCTAAAATTTCACAAGTGCATTTTACCAGCTGTCTCACAGTTCTAGAACAGTCATTACCTCAAGGTAGAACAGCCTATCTCAGTATTTTCAGCCACTAAAAGAAAAGACAAAACAGAAAGCAACATTACAAGTTACATTAAAATGTAATCTACAGACTGTAAAATAACCAGGAATGTAATTTCCACACAATTAAGTAGCACCAAATACATTCTAATGAGTGCATTTACAGAAGATACAAGAGCACTCACGGAACACACTGCTTGCTAAGTCACTAGGTAACTGAGACACCAAAACATAAAGTTCTCTTTAAGTGCATTGAATATAAAAACAAACAAAGAAGTGTGCAGCCATCAAACAAAGCCAGTCTTCTTAGTAATGAACCATATAATTACCAAGAAGGCTAATGCTACTGGGGAAGAAACAACTACTTTCTAACCAAACTCTGCACAGATTTGAAATCAGCTGAGCTTTGTTAAAACAATAATGCCATGCAGACCAGCCAGAAAGACATGGCTACACGATGGGTGGTCTTCTGAGAGGACAACACAAGTGTTTACAAAAGGGTGAATGGAGTTTGTGCCTATCTTCCTTTCTTTGTTTCTTCCTTTCTTTGTTCCTTCCTTCCTTCTTTCCTTCCTTTCTTTTATCATTTTCACTGAAGTGAGAACAACTTCAACAATACCTAAACCACATGGCCAACATCTCCATTATTCAATACCAGCTCCAACTCATCCAATTAAAGGAGGAAGGACAATGGAAAAGTACTATTCCCCTACTAGAATAAAACATTATTTCTTTATTTCTTTATTTAACAGGAGAGCCTAAGGCATGCCTTTCATGAGAAATATTTTCTTGTTAAAATATTCTTATTTAAACTTTATCATAATATAATTAAAAATGAGCAGCAAGCAATCTAGCCATCTAGTTGTCTAGAAGGTCAGCCCAACATATATGCATAAATAGCAAGGTCAGAGGCATGTCTAAAGAAGTATTTCCCTTTGAGCTGGGCCTTGTTCCTAGTATGTATAAGTTAGAGGTGGCACGCAAACCTTCAGAAACATATAATTCTATATAAAGTGTGCTTAGAATTAACTTGGCAATCTGGCTTGGGTATTACTCTTGTGCACACAGCATGTTAACCCTTTAGATACAGCCAGTGAGCTCTGCGTTAGAATGGAAGTACTAGCTGAGGGAGAATACTAGTGTATTCCTTCTTCCCCACCAATGCTCATGGGAAGAAAATCTCTGGGGTCTGTCGAGGCCTGTTCCTGCAGCCACAATCTGACAAAGAACGTCCAACAAGCACAAAGCTATTTTCTCACTCAGAGCTCCAGTTCATGGCCTCCATTAAGAAGGATGAGCCTTAGTAATAGGTGATGCTCTGTTTGCATTCGGAAGACATCATAAGGTGACAGGGATAAAGAGAGCTGGTGGCATCCTCCTGGTTGGAAATTATTGACTCCACTGAGGTTTTAACATATGAAAAACGCCAAGGTTGAAAAGCATGTGTATGTATTTGATACTGAATATTTCTTAATTGCTAGTTAGAGATGAATTGCTTTTTAATATACCTTGGCCTTGGAACTAGGCTTCTTAAAACACAGCTCCATCCAGAAATGAAACTCCTCATGGGTTCATCTGAACGCTGATGGCATAATTCCATTAGCAGGAGCTCTGATCTCCAGCTAATCCTGAAGATAAAAGATATATACCACTGTTTGTCTTCCAAACCAGAGATTCTTAGGTATTTCCCAATCACAGTGTCTTTTGTGCTAAGAAAGTTTATGGAATCTCAATATACAGGTATATATAATAGGTATATATGAATAATTTAAAATAATTATAGTTATGTATAATTTTACCATTTATTAAAGATAAAAGAAAATTTGAGTATTGGTGAAAATAATTTATGTGTTTTTCATAAGGAAGGTTAAATATCATCTGAATTAATATTTGATATTGTAGGATATCCTTAACAATTTTCAGAGTGATCTTATTCTAATTTTATAATTGTAATGCCACTACACATAAATTCACAGTAAAAAAATTGTCAGAAACACAGTTAGGCTCATTTCAGGAGTTGTTGAAACTTGCAGCCAAATCTCAAGTTGAGAATTATTTAATGAATTTAATGGAATTCAAGTCAGTCCCTCAAGCATAATTTTTAAAGTCAAACATTCTAACACAATACACTGATTTGACATTGGCATGCTGAGAAATGACAGTAGGAATACATTAAATGGTGTTTTCCATAATTAAACCATTATGTTTCTATAGAAGCAGAAAACTTTGCTTGAACGAAACTGAAAACTTTGCATATAGGGCAATGAAACTGATTTCAAATGTGAACTGACATGTTTCAGTTCGTGTTCACTGACAGAACATGGCTAGGTGGCATGTGTAGGGCGAAGTGGACATGTGTGTTCAGAACCATGCTCCAGAAGTCATGCAAGGTGGCCTAGAGAGTGCTGCCTCAGAGCACTCAGACTCACCGCATGCTTTGTTTTTAATTAATGTTTGGTCATTGAACAATCACAAACATTTAACTGTTGCCATAGTTATTGGACATTTAGTTCCAAAACACAAATAGGATCCTAACCCACACTTTAAGAAGGTGACTGATTGAGTATAAAGCCATGTTAATTAAAATATGAGCAACAAAAAGTCCCTCACATGAAAGCATGAAGCATGGGTGAGAAATATTATTGCCTTTAAGGAGTGATGTAATGGTGTAACCATGTGAAGGGAAGTGGGACTGTTTTGTTTGATTTTTTTTTTGTTATAATTGTAATGGATTAAAGTATGAAAGAGGCACATAATTCTTCTACTTAAATACATCACAGCCACATTGTATCAAATATCCAAGGGTATCTTTTAGAAAAAAAAAAGAATTTTATTGAGGTTTATTTCAACTGTTGTTTGACAATAAATTCATTTTTAAAATAAATTCAGAGGTTTTTTGAGACTCACAGAGGCTTTAAACCTTTTATATTTTCCTAATGGGACCATGATAATCTATTTTCTCTATCCTATGGAAATCATCATAAGTTACAATTTACCCTTATCGGCCTTTCTATTTTGTATTCATTTGAAGAGTCAAAGAAAAGTCTTTATACGTTTCAGATGTGGCCGAATCTCTCTCATTCTGTGTCTTTCCAAGGGGACCATGACAAGTCATTTATTTCACAAAATGAATCCTGGGAATGAATCTGTCACTGTTTAAGTACTGGCTCCTTCTAGCAAAGGAAAAGTGCCTCTTAGTGTTAAAGCATAATGTCAAGCAGGAGCCACTTGTACTAAGAGATTGGCAATTATTCGGAGAAAATTATGGAAAGAAAGTTACAGTGAGTGCTGACACTAAACATCATGAGCTACTCATGTCAGAGGCATACCACCAAACTGACTAGATTCCTTCCATTTCAGGAATAAGCTAAAATTTGGAGTCCCAGGTTAACCTCATTCTGCCCCTTTGGCTTGATAATTTATTAGGATGACTTGCAGAATGCAAAGAAATGCTGTTAAACATAAAGGGTGTAGATCAGAAGCAGCTACACAGAGAAATGTGCAAGGCTGTACACATGAAGCTCATCTTGTCCTTTTTCCTGAAAGAGCACATCACTCCCTGACATGTAAGGGCGTGATAATAGACACTCACCTCTGAAATCTAGAGGTTTTTCCTTTTTATTACTTCATTCATATTACATCTCAATTGTTATCCCATCCCTTGTATCCTCCCATTCCTCCCTCCCTCCCACTTTCCTCCTACTCCCCTCCCCTATGTCTGTGACTGAGGGGGACTTCCTCCCCTTCTATATGCTCATAGGGTATCAAATCTCTTCTTGGTACTCTGATATCCTTCCTCTGAGTGCCACCTGCCTCCCCATCCAGGGGATGTGGTCAAATATGGGGCACCAGAGTTTGTGTGAAAGTCAGTCCCTACTCTCCACTCAACTGTGAAGAAGGTCCTGTCCACTGGCTAGATCTGGGTAGGGGTTCGATGTTTACTGCACGTATTGTCCTTGGCTGGTGCCATAGTTTGAGCAGGACCCCTGGGCCCAGATCCACCCATCATAATGTTGTTCTTGTAGGTTTCTAGAACCCTCTGGATCCTTCTATTTCCCCATTCTCCCATGCTTCTCTCACCTAGAGTCCCAATAGAATGTCTTCCCCTCTGTCCCATTTTCCTGGTAAGTGAAGATTTTCACAGGACATGCTCCTTGAGCAAGTGTCCAGATATAAATGAGTATATACCATTTGACTCTTTCTGCTTCTGTGTTAACTCACTCATTATGATCATTTCTAGTTCAATCCATTTGAGAAATGGGGCTCAGAACTAAACAGAGAATTCTCCACAGAGGAATATCGGATGGCTGAGAAACACTTAAAGAAAGCTCAACCTCCTGTGTCATCAGAGAAATGCTAATCAAAATAACTCTGAGATTCCATCTTACACCCATCAGAGTGGCTAAGATCAAAAACTCAAGTGACACCACATGCTGGCAAGGATGTGGAGAGAGAGGAACACTCCTTCATTGCTGGTGGGAATGCAAACTAGTACAGCCACTTTGGAAATCTATCTGGCACTATGTCAGAAAACTGGGAATAAGGCTTCCTCAAGACCCAGCTATTGCATTCCTTGGAAAATACCCAGAAGATGCCCCAGCACTCAACAAGAAAATTTGCTCAACCATGTTCATAGCAGCCTTATTCATAATAGCCAGAACATGGAAACAGCCTAAGTGTCCATCAGTAGAAGAATGGATAAAGAAACTGTGGTACATTTACACTATGAAGTTTTTTTCTTTGACAGCGTAAGATAGTTGTCTTATCCCTGTGTTGTCACAGTCTTCCTTCAGTATGTATTTGTGTCCACAACTGAGTGAGGGCTATGGTGTGTAACAGTTTCCTTTATGTTAAAACACTCCCTACAGGATGTGTGTGTGTGGATCTCATGCAACTCAGGGAGTAAACAAACTGTCAGGAAAAATGAAAACTTGCGAGATTCTCAAACACCCCCTCCCCAGCTTTATAAAAGAAGTGAACAGCTGCTGTAGAGATGACACTGAACACCTAAATGACAGAGAAGGGACTTCTGGCATGTAGGGCTGCCTGCAAGTGGGCAGAGTTCCAGTGCTATATGCAAGCATTGTAGAGGCTTTCAGGCGTGTGACTCTGACGAGTCTTGTGTTGGAGTGGATTTTGTCATGATGAAACTGTTCTTTGGAGTCATCTCTACCTCTGAAGGTAACCCTAACCCATATTTCTTTTAGTAACCCCAGAAAAACTCATCAACTCACCAAGTTAGACCTCAGTGCAATCATTACTTTAGTCTGTCATGGATTCCTTTCTGTGGTGAGAAGACACATATGTGTGTAATATCTCCCCCAGAAAGATGCAAATTATTTAAATATATGTGTGTATAATATATTAAATGTTTAATTAAATATATTTTATGACCTCATTAATTAATTATCTTTAAAAATAATATTATTTGTTTAATCACTTATAGCCTGATCCCAGCCCCCTCCCCTTTCAAATACTATTTCTAAATAAGTTTACATTCTGAAGCACTAGGTACAGGGTTTAAATAAATTAGGAACAGGAGCACAACTCAGCTTGTAGTAATGCCTACTGCTCTTACTTGTTACTTCAGAACCCTGTAATCCTGTCATGGAGAAATTTAAATATTTCTTCCTCTCTGATTTTTTTCTTTTCCTTTTTTGGGTTTTTCCAGACAGGGTTTTTCTGTATAGCCTTGACTGTCCTGGACTTGTTTTGTAGACCATGCTGGCCTTGAACTCACAGAAATCCACCTGCCTCTGCCTCCTTGAGTGCTTGAAACTTTTTAAAATTTTTATTTTATTTATTTAATTTAATCATTTAACAGCCTGATCATGGCCCTCTCCCTCCTCTCCTCCCAGTCCTGCCTCAGGACTTCCTCTCCCACAATTCCGCCCCCTCCTTCTTCTTAAAGAAGGGGAGGGCCCTAAAGAATACCAACCCACCCTAGCACCTCATCAGCAGAACTAAGCACACCCTCTACCACTGAGACCAGACAAGGCAGTCCAGCCAGGGTAAAGGTATGCATAGATCAGAAACAGCCCCTAATTCCATTGTTTGGAGACCCACCATGGTGACCATGCTGCCCATCTGCTACCTATGTGTAGGGGACCCGAGCAAGCTGTTTGGTTGGTGGTTCGGTCTCTGAGGGCCTCCACGGTTAGTTTACGCTGTAGATATTCATGTGGTGTCTTTGACCTCTCTATTTCTCTCAATCTTTTCTCACACTCTACCACAAAACTCCTCGACCAATCTCGGCCTATTGTTCAGCTGTGGGTCTCGGCATCTGTTTCCATTAGCTGCTGCATGAAGCCTCTCAGAAGACAATTATAATAGGGTCCTGTCTGCAAGCATAGCGCAGTATCATTAATAGTGTCAGGAGTTGGGTCTTTCCCATGCGGTGGGTCTCAAGTTGGTCCTGTCATTTGTTTGCCATTTCCTCAATTTCTGTTCCATGTTTATCTTTACATTTAGTGTATGCAAGAAGAGGTTGGGGAGGAAAGCTTTATTGGTGGGATGGTGTCCTCTCTTTCCACTGGAAGTCCCACCTGACTACAAGAGGTGGCTACTTCAGGCTCCCATTCCCCGCTGTTAGAAATCTCCCCCCATAGACTCCTGAGGGCCTCTCCCACTGACTAATTTCCATGTTCTCTCCAGGTGTTCCCCTCACATCTCACTCTCTCCACACCTAATCCCTGCCCCAGTTACTCTCCCCACCCCTTCTCCCACACAGCTCTCTCCCTCTATCTACGTCAGACGTCTATTTTATTTCCTCCTCTGCATTATATTCAAGTATCCTCCCTTCGGTCTTCCTTCGCTGCTTTGGGTCTGTGGATTGTAGCATGGTTATCCTGAAGTTTATGACTAAGGCCCACTTATAAGTGAATACATACTATGCATATCTTTCTGGGTCTGGGTTACCTCAATCAGGATGATCTTTTCTAGTTCCATCCATATGCCTCCTTGCAGGATGCTTTTGTTTTTAAAAGATGAATAGTAAGTGTTACATTGTGTAATCGTGCCACATTTTCCATATCCATTCTTGGGTTGAAGGAAATTTAGGTTGTTTCCAGGTTTTGTCTACTACAAATTAAGCTGAACATAGTTGAACAAGTGTCCTTGTGGTATGGTGGAGCATCTTTTGGTTATATGCCCAGGAGTGGTATAGTTGAGTCTTGAGGTAGATCTAGTCCCAATTTTCTGAGAAACCTCCAGATTGATTGCCAAAATGGTTGTACAATGATATCTGATACCAATATTCCTCAAACTATTCCACGAAATAGAAACAGAAGGAACATTGCCAAACTCATTAAATGAGGCCACAGTCACATGGGTACCTAAACCACACAAAGATCTAAAAAAGAAAGAGAATTTCAGACCAATTGTCTTCATTAATATGGATGCAAAAATATTCAATAAAATACTTTCAAACCAAATATGAAAATGTGATACGTAGGCTTCACGCAGGGATGCTTCAACAAATATATGTAAATCCATCAATGAAATCCCCCACAGAAACAAAAAGAAAGTAAAAAACACATGGTCATCTCATTAGATGCTGAAGAAGCCTTGGGCAAAATCCAACACCCCCTCATGTTAAGACTTGGAGAGATCAGGGATCCAAGGCTCATACAGCAAGTCACTAATTAAATTAAATGGAGAGAAACTTAAAGCAATTCCACTAATATTAGAGACAAGACAAGAATGCCCAACATCACTGTATCTGCTCAGCATACTACTTAGAGTTCTAGCTAGAGCAATAAGACAACTAAAGGAGACCAAGGAGATACAAATTGGAAAGGAAGAAGTGAAAGTATCATGATTCACAGATGATATAACCATATACATAAGTAATACCCCTCAAAAAATTTCCACCAGAGAACTTCTACAGCTGAGAAACATCTTCAGCAAAGTGCCAGATACAAAATTAACTTAAAAATTTATCAGTAGCCTTCCTCTGTACAAGTGAAAAGTGGGCTGAGAAAAATTAAGAAAACATCACCCTTCACAATAGGCACAAATAATATAAAATATCTTGGTGTAACTCAAACAAGCAAATGAAAATCTTGTACGACAAGAGCTTCAAGGCTTTGAAGAAAGAACTGAAGAAGTTATTAGAAAGTGGTTTCTATGGAATCTTGATGTTATATTCCAACCTTCCATCAGCTGATAGATGCACAGAGATAGGACAGTATGGCACTCAATGCTTTTGTGCTGACAGACTTTACTTTCCCATATATACTACTTGTCTCAGACATGTGAAGAGAGAGAGTAGTAACCAGCACTGGGTTACTTTTGAACATTCCAGTAGAGTGTAGAATGAAATCTTGGTCAGAAGATGAACACATAGCCAACTCTGTTAGCAATTTTAGAAAACCTCTACCATAATCCTCTACCTCATGATAAAAAAAATGTGCTTTGAATTTAGAGTCATTCCCTACGAATGTTTTAAACCAAGACTTAAGTTGACAGACATCAATCAGTGTTGAGCTCTTAAGTCTTATACTTTGTTTCATAAAGCTTTCTAAAAACTGGGTGTTTCAGTTTTGTTTTGGGGATATATATATTGAGAATTATTCAGAATGCCTACTGATGGAAAGATACAGGAGAATTTTATTAAGCATCTCTATGTAAATTTATTCTCACAAGATTGTAAGGTCTTTCATTTTCTGTAATATAAAGCTGATAAAAATCACCTTGGAAATAATGTAGATAATTTCCATAAATGATATGCATACAATTTTACCCAAAGGCCAGAGGCATCTAGCTATGAACCAATACAAGTTCACTAAAACTATGATTTAAATAGACCCATAGGTCACTTTCAGAATCGATTTCACCCTGAATTGTTACTTGTTCTTGCAACCCAGGTGATTTGGGCTCACTTGCAAAGTGAAGAGCTGTGAATATGCAGGGAGATGTCTCAACAACACAGCAGCTCATGAACATTATGAAAGTTCCAGGTCCTCAATTTATACTCTCAAGAGATGGCCTTAAGGCTAAGAAGAATGGTGGTCCTCATGACCCCAGGAGCTAACTCTGTATCAGTAGTCAAGGTTAAACAGATCATAGGTACCTTCTTTGGCCAGTGATTTGGACCAATTCCTGTTGAATATATGGCCCTGGAAACCTACTTTCCTTAGATTTCCCAAAAATATTCAGTAAGTCTTGAATGGGAGTCACTTTAAGTTCAGCATCACTTATTTGGAGCAACTTTGGAGGAAAAGCAGATTCTTAATGTAGGAAAAGAATAATGTTTTCTTACTGATGTCTTTTGTTTGGGGATTAAATGTTTTGCTTTGAACTTTAAATGAAAAGTTTGGGGCTCTAATACTTTTTTTTACCGTCTGCAGCAAAATAAAAACAATCAGAATAACTATTTATGTTTTACGACAACTAAAATCATTTTTAGCTTTTTACATTCACATATCATTTAATGTAGATTACAGTTTAAAAGGAAGAAAGTCCCAGGTTTGTTTTCTGTCTATACATCTCTCATGATGGAGATAAGTCACAGAAATCCTCCCTACTTCAAGGGGAAGCTGTGAATTTCTTTTTTTTTTTTTTAAGTGTCTGTGTCTTTTATTTAATTTTTAATTTTAATTTTATTAATTTATTTAGATTACAACTCAATTGTTATCTCATCACTTGTATCCTCCTGTTCCTCCCTCCTTCCCGCTTTCACCCTATTCCCCTCCCCTAGGTCTAAGACTGAGGGGACCTCCTCCCCCACTATATGGTCATAGGCTATCAAGTCTCATTTTGGTAGCCTGCTTATTCTTTCTTTGAGTGCCATCAGGCTTCTTATTCATAACAGCCATAACCTGGAAACAGCCTAAATGTCCCTCAGTTGAAGAATGGATAAAGAAACTGTGGTACACTTGCACTATGGAATACTATTCAGCTATTAAAAACAAGGAAATCCGGAAATTTGTGAACAAATGGATGAAACTAGAAATAATCATAATGAGTGAGTTAACCCAGAAGCAGAAAGACTCACATGGTATATACTCTCTTATAATTGGGCACTAGCCCAAAAGGCATGTCCCATAAAAGTCTTCACTTTTTTTTTTACTAGGAGATTGAGATAGATGTGAGGACATCCTACTGAGACTCTAGGTAAGAGAAATATAGGAGATGAGTAAATAGAAGGACCCAGAGGGTCCTAGAAACCTACAAGAAGAACATTGTGATGAGTGGATCGGGGCCCAGGGGGTCTGCTCAAACTATTGCACTAACCAAGGACAATACAATAGTAAACATCAAACCCCTACTCTTATCTACCCAATGAACAGGACATTCTCCACAGTTATGTGGACTCTGGCATGAACTCTGGTGCCCTATATTTGACCACCTCCCCTTGGTGAAGCTGTGAATTTCAAAGACTGCAGCGTCGTACAAAGCAATTTGAAGTCAACGTTAGGGATTCTTTTATAGTATGTTCTAATAAACTGCAAACTCTGAATTAGTCACCTGCCTCTTGTTAATAATGATTGTTGGTGCAGATTTCTTTACTGTCACCATCCTGGATCAGTGGAAGCCTTCACTAGCAATGCATTGATTGGTCTATTACAAAATTGTAATGACGTTTCTATGACCATTTGCCAATGAAGACTGAAAATTCAGTGTACTTAATAAGTATCTCTGACTATGTTTATCCACTAGTAAAAGGAAATATTCTTTTAAAATGAAGGAATACAAAGGCAGTTGATTATTCTACAGACCTTTTATTACTGTGCATCATGTTGTGGTGTCCCCCAACCATAAAATTATTTTTGTTGCTATTTTTTAACTGTAACTTTGATACTGCTGTGAATTGTAAGATAAATATTTTTGGAGATAGAGGTTTGCCAACAGGGTCATGATCTACAGGTTGAGAACTGATATGCTAGAGAAATGTGAAGAGAAGAAAAGAGCACATCCTGAAAGCCTACTTAGTGCCAAACACTAAGGTGTTTTGTATAGGTCATGTTTTGAAACTCAAATGCCTATGAGTTTTATTTTTCCTTGGTATTTTCCAGAGATTTATTTAACTTGGAGCCAGGTAGTAATGGCACACACCTTTAAACTCAGCACTTGGGAGGCAGATGCAGGCAGATCGCTGTGAGTTTGAAGCCAGCCTGCTCTACAAAGTGAGTCCAAGACAACCAAGGCTACACAGAGAAAGCCTGTCTCAAAAAGAAAAAGAAAAAAGAAAAAAATTATTTAACTTGGAAGTAGTGGACTGTGATGTGAGTCCAGAGATACATGGCTCTTTTATTCTCAAGATATTATCATATCATGTTAAGATATTCCATTATTAAGTGTTTTTTTTTTTTTTTTTTTTTTTTTTTTGGTGATGGAATGTATGGAGTATTCATAGGACTAAATGGGAGGTGTTTAAGCATTTTGAATACCCTCTCAAAGGCATATTAAGATAGACATCTTGGTGATTATATGGATTTCACTTCTTTATTCAATCTTTCCCCTTTCATGTGCTTCGCAAGAGCTCTTTTTTTACTAACAAAACAAAAAGGGCATATCAGAAGTTCCTCATCAAAATGTTTCTTAGAGGGACTATTTTTATATTAGAAAGAAATACTTTGAGAAGTCATTAGAGGATAGGATGATGCTCCAGGCCTTCAGAACTGTAGCAAACAAAGATTACTAATATTCTCTATATAAATGAAAGAGAAAATTCACAAAAGAAAATTATGTTATTTCTGACAGGGAGGAAGATAGCAAAGAAGACATAAAGGAAAAGGAGTGATGGTGATCTAACGAGTCTGCTTCTGAGCAATGAAACCCAATGTGTGCATCCAAGAAAATCGGAGAAAACAAATGCTTAGCAAGGTGTCCAACTAGTTGATTGAGGAGCTTATCTGCATACACTTTTCTGCCTTCCAATGGAAACCTTAGGAAATTTTACCATAAAACTCAGTCAGTGGGGTTTTTAGAATTATTTCACTTGAGACATTCAGACTGAATTTTGAGTTAGTGTCCACATGGGGTAAATTAACACCTGTGGATAGAAAATATAAAGTATGGGGAGTGATAACATCTGCAAGAATTATTGTTATGCTGAAAAGTGAGTTACCTTGAAAACACAAAACTAAGTGAAAGGAGCCAGTCACTAAAGACTTGCTTGATTGTGTTTGAAGAAAAACTCCAGAAATGGACAATTTATAAAAACACAAAGTACTCAATTATTTCCTGGGGCTTGAGTAAGGACAAAGAATGATTAAAAAAAAAAAAGTCACCAAGAATGCTTTAGAAATAATGGAAATATTCTAAAATTAGGCTGTAATAATGGCCTTGTGACTTTAACCTTACTGTCACTGAAAGTTTATTTGACTTACCTCTCTTAGGCATGTGTATAACTATGCCCAGTAAGACTGATCCTTTTCTTTGAGAGAATGCCTCAGTATGGAACCTAAACTTGCCTCAAATTTGTAATCTCCCTGCCTCAGTCTCTCAAGTGCTAGGATTGCAGGCATGTTCCACCAAGCCCAGCTCAAGTGACTATCATTTTTATATCAATGTTTCACCAAAGTCACATTTGACATGACACTACTTGTGGAAATCAGCAGAGCACCTCTGGAAGGTCAGATAAGAAATACAGCAGTGGTTGCTTCTGGGAGAGCATAGGCCCAGGGGAAGGAGAATTTCTCTCAATCTGTGTTGTTTTGTACCCTTTGAATCCTATAACATGCATGTGCATTTGACATTAACATTAAGCCATTGGCATCTCTTAGTTGGCTTCTGGTGATAGTGGAGCCATGAAAGGATAGACTAACACAGAAGTGCTGCACTGTTTTCCCAAACAGCCACATTTACGTTGTGAAGTGACACTGAGGTGGTTGTCAATACACTATACTTGAAGGACCTAAAGGGACAGTATGCAAAGCCTTAGATAAAGATGCCCTCATATTTCATTTCTGCAAGAGCTGAAAGCTAAGATGCAAAGCCCGAGTCTTCACTTAGATGGGGAGGGATCATTCAGAAGGATTATGGAGGACAGCATAATACACATATTTCATTATATTTCAGACATGGGTGCCATTATCCTGTTTTCTGCAACAGCACCAATGAACGCAGCAATTCAAAGGCAAACCATAGGGAAACATGCTTAACTCACCTTTTCTGCTGCTTTGTTTCTTAAAATTCTTTAGTTCATGATGCATTCTGAAATCCTGCAAGATTTAATTTTATATTTTTGGATATAATTAAAATTGTTAAATACTCTCTAGCCTCTTTTTTCACTTAGGAACTTGAATTGTTTGGTTGTAACAAGGTTAAATCTCATTATGATCAGTTCCCTAGTAAGAGCATATTTGTACCCCTCAAGATTTTCAAGCCTAAACCATGCCTCACTTATTATGCCTGATATTGAATGCCACAATCTTCCACGCAGATGAATACAACTGAGCATCCTTTTAAAACTCATGGAAATGAAATTTTAAGATGTGAGGTGAAGGGACACATCCAGCCAATTACTGTTACTAGGAAATCTGTAAGAAGGTGGCACAGAGAAATGAATGCATAGTCGTTAACATGACTAACTTTACTCTATTACCCAGAATGTGTGAATCAGCGCAGAATACTGAAATCTCTCCTCATTGTGACTAACACCTGTTTAAGCTCTTCCAGCTCCATTGTGACAAGCACTCTTTAACAGCCCAGAGATAATCATGATTCCATAGTCTGAGAATATG
Organism: Acomys russatus; assembly: GCF_903995435.1. Lineage (NCBI taxonomy): Eukaryota > Metazoa > Chordata > Mammalia > Rodentia > Muridae > Acomys > Acomys russatus. The sequence continues at coordinate 69,456,339 of NC_067137.1, forward strand.
CTAAATGATGTTTTCTAAGTGACAAGTTTCATTTGACCTTTGTGGGGACACAATCAAAGTTTTATTCACAGCGTGGTAATTCTTAGTTGAGGCTCAGGATGAAAGGTAAAAGAAACAGGTAATGCATTTGACTTATCTAGAGGGGAGAAATACACCCACAGCTGGCGCTTTTCAAAACATCACAATGTCCAATCAGAGTGTGGCTTCTGAGTTAAAAAATCCCAGCCCGACCACTTACTAGCTTGTGTAATTGCATTCATTACAAAAAAAGTCTTTTAAATCCCATCTCTTATATTTGTAACAGGAAACAGTAGCAGTGTCTTTGCAAAGAGATGTTAGGAGGCCACATCTGCAGATGATGATTTGGAAGTTTTAAAAGTTAACAGCTGTAAACTTGTGAGCGAGTTAAAAATCTGAGGCTTGGATTATCTCCTGAAAAACAGATGTGATAGCAATGTCCCATACGACTTCACAAGTTTCATGACTGTGACATAGTTATATAGCACTTGGTCTAGTCTGGGCACTCGGGAATGATAGCACCTTTGGTTTAGAGATTATTATAATATTAATAATTATTCATGTTTTGAAATATACTGGGCAAAAAATACCTCACTTAAAACAAATTTTGTAGGCTCTGCTATATAGTAATAAACACTTTCTTTGGAGATGGTTTCTAACGTGGCAAACCAGCCACTGAGAAAAATGTCTTTGTCTCTGCCACTGACAGAATTCTGCCTAAAAATAGGCAGTCCACAGCCAACCTCTGCCAAGACAGGGTAGGCAAGTCCTCAATAGTTCCTGCCTCACAAAAATGTCTGTCAGATATACTGGGCCAGAAGGCTGAAGATGATGCTCCAACGTTATAGAGAGTTTTCGGTGACTGCTCAGGTAGCAAACTGACTCTGTCATTTTTTTTTCACTTTGGAAGCTGCTAATCTGCACTTCCTGTTTACTCAGAAAATTAACTTTATTCCTTCTCAAGTCCCTGATGAGGTTGAAAATCAGATAGTTTAGTTTTACAATTAAGCCTAGTCCTTTAGGGATTAAGATGTCTCTAGGTCTAGATAGCTGTTTTAAGTTAATAGAGATGAGATATGATAGATATTGATTTACATTCAGAATTTTAGACTCATCAGGATAGGAATGATGTTTTCTTCAAGGTTGCCAAATACAAATAGCCAAAACACTATGAATGTAACATTTATATCATTCCTAATTTTTTGTGGTTCTTCTTTCTGTATGTAGTTTATTTTATGTGTGTAATAATATAAGTGTATATATAAAAATTAAAAAAAAATGTGTTCATGAAATTGGAGATAGATAAGAGAGAGAGAGGGGGAGAAGGAGGGAGACACAGAGAGAGATAGGATAAATGAGAGATGAATAGATGTGTGTGTGTGTGTGTGAGAGAGAGAGAGAGAGAGAGAGAGAGAGAGAGCTCTGGCAAGGCTGGTTTATAAAGAGGAGGGGAGATATGTCAAACCTTTAAGCGGGTAACATGCACCTACATGAATTTAAGGAGAACCGTAGAAAATCAGGGTGGGGAGAGAAAAGGAGAAAATGAAACACTGATTTCCAGATGGGAGAGTAGGCGGAAGAGAGAAAGAAAACAGCGTAGTGAGAGATAAACAACAGCTGTAGCCAAGGCAGGGGAGGAACGCCATGCTGCTCCTAGGTGAGTGTGCTCAGAGAGAGGTTCTGCTGGAGAGCACAATTTAGGAACAAAGAAGGCACACTGCTGAAGCGAATGCAGTCCTGGAGAAAGGAGATAGCAGCAGCCATGTGTGATAGCCTGGGCATTTGACAGTCCTGACAGGCATGATAGAGATGAGTCAAATGGGCAGAAAAATGCAAAGCTGTAATTACAGCCACAATGGAATAAATACAGTCAACAGCAAAAACATAAACTCTAAGATAAAAGCTAGAAGAAATATGCCACATGTATCTCTTTAAGGAAGCTATATGAAAGAGCACAGCTTGGGTTGTCAGAAACATATGATGTGTATATGTTTTGAGTTGATAATTGAATTCAAAGGTTATATTTAGGAATCTATGTATATACAAACACATATATGATGCAATTACAATTAGAGAAAAAAAGAAGCCATGAATTTGAAAGGGTGGGGATATATGAGAGGGTTAGAAGGGAAAATGTTGTAATTAAATTATATTCTCAAAATTAAAACTGAAAAAATTCCAGAGAAATTTCTATAAGGCAGCTCTTGAGTCCTAGCCATCTTCCCTTTAAGTTGGCCTGTACTCTGACTGGATTCCATAGACTAGATTGGTCACCTCAGACAGGTGACTTTGTGAAGACATCAGATACTATGTAACATAATGTAAAGGGAAGGGCACCTTGACTCCATATTATTCTTTTAGAAGCATATAATAATATTCTAGTCATGAATGAAACATCAGATGAAACCACACAGGAACATTCTGCAGGATGTCTGGCCAACATTTCTCAAGATTGTAAAGATCATAAAAAACAGGCAGACTAAGAGGAAAGAAAACCAGGGGACATGGGTGGACAGGCAGACTAAAGGTAAAATGGGACATTTGATTGGAATCTGGGACAACAATAAAGAGATAAAAGACTGCTGAAAAAGATATAAACACTGCTGAAATTCAAAATCTGTAATCAGTTAATAATACTGTGCTAAAAACAGATGGAGGAAAGTGAAGGGTGACACTATGGGGATATACTTGACCAATCACAAGAGCTTTTCTATAAATTTAACAATAAATTCAAATTTGAAATAGTTTATTTTAAGGAATGATAATATACTCAAAGAACACAGGTATAAATGGAAAAAATACACAGTGGCCAAGTGATGAATTGAAATTTTCACCTGCGGAACGAACATAGGTTACATCCTTTCTTTTATCATCTACCACCCCAAGCTGCTGTGAACAAATGACGAAATGAAGAAATAACTTGAGAAGAACAAAACTGATCTTTACAGACAATAGTATTATGATTAAATTGCAATGCTAAAACAATAATTAATACAGGTTTATTCAGCTAATGGGTGCTGAAATTAATGAGAGAAAGTTTAGAAATGGTGTTTTGGCAAATGCTTGAAGTTCCTTCCTCTAAATCTTGGCTGAGCCTGAGACCCACCCCATAGGAGAGAGCCAACCCCTGACACTATTAACAATATTCTGCTATGTTCAGAGATAGGAGTCTAGCATAACTGCCCTCTGAGAGTCTCCACCCAGCCACAGACCAAAACAGATGCTGAGACTTGTAGCCAAACCTTATGCAAAGTTTAGGGAGTCTTGTGGAAAAGTGGGGGGAAGGCTAGAAATACCTTGAGGGAATGGGAACTCCACAAGAAAACCGACAGAGACAACTAAACCAGGGCCCAGAGGGCCTTACAGAGATTGAAGCACCAACCAATGACCATACATGGACTGGACCTAGGCCCCCTACACACAGTAGCAGATGGGCAGCTCAGGCTTCATGAGGGTCCCCTAGTAAGGGGAACAGGGACTGTCTCTGACATGGACTTGACTGCTTGCTTATTTATCACTCTCCCCAAGGCTACAGGAGAAGAGGATGTGCTCAGTCCTGAAGTGACTTGATGAGCTGGGGTGATTAATTAAGATATTTACAAAAAGGGGAAAATAAAGAATTAACAGTGATAAAACCTGGCCAACACCTTCTAAGCCATCTAAGCGACCAAGGCTAATATCATGCCATGAAATAAAACACAAGGCATGCTCAAGATGAAGGACATTCTATAAAACGCCTCACCAATACCTATCAGTGTACTAAGATACATTATGTACTTGCATGGAAACTCCATAAAATAACGGTATATTAAAATATATGAAAAGTAAAAAAAAATTAAATAAATAGATAGTGTGAAGGTCATGAAAAAGAAAGAAAACCAGAAAATTTGTCAGTGAACAAAGGCAACCAAAAAGTAAACTCTTCACAACTAGATGCAATGCGGTGCTGAAGGTTATTTGGGGTACCTTTGAAAAGCCCATGTGCTCCTTTCCAGTTTGGAACTATTGGGAAGTGGCAGTAACTTTAAGTGATAAGGTCCTGTGTGATGTCTTAACTGCCTATGAGGGAATGTACTAGGAGGGCCTGGGAGACCCTCTCGTCTTCCTTACTTCTATATCTACTGGCCAAATGACAAGCAGTTTTGCTCTGTTACGTCCTCCACGCTGGCATGGTGCCAGAGCAATGGGGCCTGCTGACCATGGTCTGAAGAAATCTTTTAAATATACTTTGTATCTTCATAAGTTAATCACTTAACTATTTGCTATAGTACCATAAAACTGACCAACATCATGGGGTTATGGATTAGGTACCAAAACAGAACAAGAGCATTGATATTAAGCCTTTAATCCAATTAAAATTCTTACACCAATATCAACTTCTTAATTTTTGGTGAATATATAACAATTATGGCAAGATGAGTATTAAAGAAAGCCTGGGAAAAGATACATGGGAACATTTCATACTATCTCTGCCATTTCTTCTGTACACCTAAAATAAGGTCAACACTAAAAATTCAAAACATCCAAGCTATGCATGCAGAAACAAACAAATAAAGGCCAAGCATAAAGAGACATATCTCAGATTTTGTGCCTGGACAATGTGCTGCTCAACCTACTGGAATTCTGGCTTAAAGCATATCCTCACAGACAAATGAGACAACTAACCAACCAAAAGCTATCTAGAACCATATTTATCGAAGTAAAGAAAAGGCTGAAGTACTAGAAAATCTGATAGATAGATAGATAGACAGACAGACAGACAGACAGACAGACAGACAGACACATAGATGGAGTGAGAGAGGCAAGTATTTAGAATTTAGAAATAAAAATAAAATATTGATTGGCAATGCTAAGATTGCTACATATAAAAGTGACTTTTTTTTATTCACCAGATGCAATTGTCATTTTGGAGCCTTTTTTGCTGTTTCTGAACTCTAGCTGTCTGGTTCAATTTAGCTGTTCTGGCTCAAACTCCTCTCCAAGGTGACTGATTCAATTTGGCTTCTCTTGGATTCTCACTGAATTTTTCTGCTTGACCTCAAACTAATTCTGGCAATTTGTTCTAATATTCTGGCTCCTTCTTATTCTGTGGCGTCAACTCTCTTTGGAGACCTGCACTAAACTGCATGAACTCGTGCACAAACTCAACTCCACTGCACTGCACTCTTATTTCCAGCTCACAACTTCTTGCACTGACTGACCACTGACTCTCTCTTCACTGCTCTCTTAAGTTGTCTGTCTTTGCTGTCTGTGCTTGTGAGAGTTGAGGCTATCCTAGTCTGTCAAATCTTTCTCTGACCCATCACTTTGTCTGTCCCTCAATTAGACATCACTTTCAAATATGGCTTGTTCCTTCTACAAATTAACCTTATCTACATTGTTTGGGATTAAACAATGTACTATGGGCATGTCTACATTCCAGCCAGATCATACCGTAATCAAGGCATGTCTGCATTCCAGCCAGGTTACATAGCCCTAGAATCCCTTGCCAGAGCAGCCACGTTGATGGATTAAAATTCCTCTGCAGTGAAATGGATTTTAAATTAGCAATATTTTGAAAGTCATGTATCATTGAGGGCAGGTAAGCCTTGGTCCATTTTCAAAGTGTCAGGCCTCTAAGATACCTTATAAAAATTTGAACACAGGTAAAAGTAAAACAAATGTTACCAATATGGCTGTAATTAATGCTATAATTTGAGAAAAAAGGTAAAAATGACTTAGAGAGAGTAGGTGGCAACAATATGAAAAATAGTCTGAACTAGGAAAATGCAAAAATGACACAATGAGGAGATATGAATGTGGATGCTGCCAGCAAAGCTGACCTTAATGAATAACTGTGGGAAAGGGAAGTGCTTTCTTTTCACAAAGTGATATTGAGAAGAGAGACTTAGAGAGAAACATTGCCAATATAAATTTGAACCAAAAAAAAAAAAAAAAAAAAAAAACTGTATGAAACTCCAGACACCACAGTTGACACAGTAAACATGCTTACTTTGTTGAGCTGAGAAAGCACATGAATACTCTGAGTGACAACAGAGTTTATTTCTTCAGGGCTTTGCGAACATATGGTAGTCTTCATCACTTTGGGAGAATGGTAGAGGTGACAAATGCTATGGCATGAGTCTTACCAGTTAAAGGGGGATAAAGAGGAAGAAGGAGAAACGGTGGGAAGCAGATTATCCTGCTGACACCAACACACAAAACTGTACAAATCCTATTGTATAGTCTGAGCAGTGGGAGTACAAGGCATAACAGTGAGCCATAGAGAAGCAACATTTCACTGAATGTGGAGGATGTACAGGCGTGGTTTCTTATTATTAAGACTACAGGCTTTCAGTGAGCAATGATTCCTTCCATAAAAAAAAAAAAAAATACAAAGAGGTTCCGGATGAGCTTTGTAGGTGTTAAGTGTCAAGATGACCAGTGGAAAAAAAAATAAACAGAGCTATTTAGCATGTGCGGCTTGAAAATTTTTTTCCTGTAGAAAGCCTGCCTCCAACTGAACAAGAAATCTAGTATAGATAGAGATAAAGGTAGAGTTACAGGGAACCAATGATACTTCTAAATGAGGCAGATCTGATGAAAATTGTACATGAGATGTGGTAGAAGTCATATGCTATTATCAGGTTCCAACACCTTATTAACATTCTTTGCCTTCTTCACATTTTCTTCCTTTCTTTTCTGTATGGATGTAACTTTATTAATTAATTAGTAATTAATAACTATTACTTTATAGCCATGGGCAAATTGTATTTTAATTAATTAATAACTCTATAATAGACCTCATCAATCATGACTACAGCTTCTTTGGAGTTTCCAGCATTAGCAAGGACAACAGCTTTATGAGAGGCTACTTAAACTTATCAGGACTTCACAGAGTTCTTCTTGGTTAAACTCTTGACTGAGTTATCTCAGTATCACTCAAGGGTTTTGAATCATAAGGATAAAGCCCCCAGTGAATGGCTCCATAGTGAAATGATAATCATAGCTAGTGGTTCTGATCACTTCCTAAGTGCCAGGCACTGTGTTAAGAGCCAGTTGTACCATCTGAACACCTCCTCAGTTTAAAATGTCCATGAAAATAGAGTAATAAGGCTCAGGAAAAGTTGAGTGATCTGTTGGTAGTCACCCTGCAGGTTTGCTCAGGCTACTGTAACAAGGTACAGGATGGCTTAAACAGCAGAACTGAGCTTAAGTCACTACCCATAAGGTTGTTTCCTGGTAAGAGCTCTTCTCAGAAAGCCAGCATCAGTCATGAGAAACCTCTTTCTGAGTTAGTGCTCAGTGAAGCATAAGAAACTCCCAAAATATTATTAACACTTTTTGCGGGAATACTTTTAAAATCTGTTTTATTGGTGTTCTTATATCTATCTCTCTTCCGTCCCTTAGCCACTCTAGTGCCCTACAACCCTCCAAGAGAAAAAGAAAGTCAGACGGAAAGGGGCACTGTATGTCACTTCACTACTTCTGTGAGGACATAGTTTCTTGGGCCAAGTCCAGGCTTCCTAGTCAGGATATCCAGCAGTCCAGCCGCGTGTTAACCAGCAAACCAGAAATAGCAAATGCAGTAGCAGGATGGACCAGCAGCAGTGATGGGCAGCAGTAGGCAGAGTGGAAGCCACCACTGGCCCTCTTGGGGTTCTGTCATTTAATTCCCTCTCAGAGTTCCCAGAATTAAACTATCTGCAGCTAGAGCAGGAGATGATCATAGTTAGCAACTGTGAACAAAGGGAGGTACCCCCATATCCCACACCTGGGATTAAAACAGAAACATTTTTACATAACATAACTGACTTTTTAAAGAAGTCAAAGCTTGTACTACACATGCTGTCATTGGTTACCTCCCAAGGGTTTAAGTTTAGTCCCTGTTGCTGAAGATGTCAGGCACTTCAGACACAGGACTTAGAGGATTCTAGCCGTATCTGTCTGAAAAGGCTCCTCCCCGAAGACCAGTTTACACAGTACCAGAAGGTAATAGGCAAGGTGCCAAAGTTGGGAGTGGCAATCAATACTCATATCGTGCTGTGCCTCCTATGAGCCACAGCAATGCCTAGTGCTGCAAGATATTCCTAAAGGCGCACTAGTGGCATGCATGCCTTCATGGAAACCAACAGCTCACTCAACAGGAAGCAAATCACGCTCAATACTAGAAACCTAGCCAACCACCCAAGGCTACTTAGTTCATGGATTTTTAGAGGAGAACCTAGTACTACTGCTTTACTATACCAGCATAGCCCCTAACTGCCTTCTAAATACTTGTCCTTATGCCTATAGAAACGTTTAGCTCTCACCCCTCATCAAAGCCTTCTCTTTGCAGCAGAGGCCATCAGCAGAAACCACTACTGGTCAAAATACACAGAACAATTAATGGTGGGCTGTCACACTCCAAGTGCCACATCTTTAACACAAATACTGCATCTCAGACTTCGAGAACATCTCAGAAGAGGGGACAAAATGTGAGACTCAGAGGAATGAGACATTTAAGACTGTATCTCCAATAAATTACAGAGACGCTTCTACCCATGATGCCTCAACAATATGGCTGCCTAATCAGGAACAGAATAGTGACACCACCAATAGGCATGCTAACATGGGCAGGGAAAACCTCAATGGGTCCCACCCTAGACACAGACAAAGACAAGTAACTAATTATTGCTAAGAGAAGAAAAACTAGTCTTTCCTAGGGACAAGCCCTCTATTTCATCTGTCCTGAAATTTGGTACATACAAGCAATATTAGATGAGCTCAGTAGATTGTGTTTACTCATATACACATGTGCACACACCCAAGAGACAGGAGGATGAGAGAGAGAGAGACAGACAGACAGACAGACAGAAACAGAGACAGAGACAGAGACAGACAGACAGACAAAGACAAACAGAGACAGACAGAAACAGAGACACAGAGGGAGAGAGAGACAGAGAAAGGCAGAGACAGAGACAGAGAGAGATCTTGGTGTCTCTTATATGGACATCAGTCTATCAAAGCAAAACTGCCCTTATGCCATCACTCAACTTTAGTCATCTCTTTAAAGGGCATGTCTCCATATATAATGCATACATTAGGACGTCAATATATGGATTTTTTGTGAATGTAGTTCATATCATTAAAGTCACATGACTGAAGAAGGAAAAAGTAAGGATTTAAACCTAGCAGTCTAAGTACCAAGCCTGTCCCGTTCCATTTTCAGGCTTCCATGTACTTTACAGACAAGAGTAAGTGCGCACATAGGACATTGTCAGTATCCTTGTTTAATTAGTTAAACAACTAGCCATTCATTTGACTGTCAATCACAAATACCTGAAAACTTTCTCTCGTGAAAAACGTGGCTGAATATGTGTGAAAAATTTGACATCTTAGTTTGTGGTAGTTAAACTAATGTGACTGAAAGGCAGCATGATTGTCACCTGAACAACGGAGGACAGTCTATTATAAATTTAGATCACAATGGGTTGCTGGGGCTGAGAATGCAATGCATCAGGTAAGAAAGAGTTAGGTGTTTGCTTGAACTGACTTAAGGTGGATTTGAATTTTCAAGCTGAGAGAAATTGAGGATGACAACATGTGTCCATCCACTTAGTGTGAGCCTGTAACAGTGCTATTCAACATGGCTCCTGTGCTCTGAAGACACGAAAGCAAATAACTGTACCAGAGTGTAGTAGGTAGCAAATGTCTGTACTGAGTTGTGATGAGTCCGAGGAAGGAAACATGATTCAGGAATAATTCATAAATAACAAAAGAGGACTAATTAGATTATAGAATTCAGGCAAAAGGCAGTAATAGAAAATGCAAACTCACATGAGAGGTCAAGTCACATCAGTCATGCTGGTCACTTTATAACAGGAGATGAAGTGATCAAACACTGTTGTCATCTTTAAGCAGAAGTTAGGAGAACAAAAGTTAGATCTCTCAAAATTATATTAAGTCAACAAAATGGATAACCTCTACTATTTTCTTCAGTATATCTCAATTATGCGTACAGAGTCTAGCATGAGGTACATATATAGATATACATATACACCATACACACACACATACACATAAGGAGAACCTGCCTACAGAAGGTGCTTTAGATGGCAGCAGGGAGAGTGTACTCAAAGAAAGCACACAGCAGGACATGGCTGAACTGCAAGAGAAAAGCTTTTTTTTTTTTTTAGAGGCTATTGGAAATATAAGAATACCAATAGAACAGAGGCCATGCATATTTGATTTACACAACAAAGAACCAGAAAATATATATAATGTGTTGGGCCTAGAATGAGAAATGACACCAAAAGCACAGGCCAGCAAAGCATGGAAGACCAAAAGCAGTGCACCTATAAACTACTGGTGAGATAGCTGGCAAAGGTATATGAGGCACGTTACTTGGTCTTTTGGGGAATGACTCCTTTGAAAGTGAAATGGATGTCCAAATCCAAGTCTCTCACTGGGGAGTCGTTATAAAAAAAAACTTCAATTTCAGTGTTTAAATATTTTGCACACATTGGTTACCGTTATTCAGAAGAAAGGGACCTAGTCTTGGACTTTCCCCTGATTCTAAATCTAAATAATTAAATAAAGCATCCATAACCCACACAGGAATTTTTAGTTATTTGTTGCATATAAGATTTTTACAAAATAAATGGTAAATATTAAAACAATTATTAAGAGAGTGATGTCTGACTCGGGATTTAGCTCAGTGGTGACACATTTGCCTGGCACATAGGAAGTCATGCTTTTAATCCCCATCACTCACCTAATAACCAGATAAAAGAGCACTGTGGAATTTGGGGGGAAGAATTAAAGGAGCAGGGAAACACAGAAGCAGAAAAACAAGGTAAGGCGTTTCTGGACCTTTCTTTGAATTTCATATTTCAATTGAATAAACACTGGAGCACTCCATAGATTATATGGCAATAGAAGCCATATTCATTGTGAATCTACTGGAGTATTTAAACCACAATTCAATGAGCTAGTTCTATTTAATTATCACAATGTTCTGAAAACAAACACAAAGGTGTCTTGATAGTAATTTGTTGTTCAATATGTACATTGCTTAATGAATTTTGAATAAACAGTGCGTGCTAAAAGTTTTATTTTTTATCATACTTTCTAAGGAGTTTTTCATTATTTCTTGCCAAAAAATTTTGCTGGATTTAAGAAAGAATCAGCTCTACATAGCTTTGGCAATTTAACAAGATGACCTATACGTAAGATTTCTTTAGAATTTAGTTTTGCCTCAAGATTGTCATAGTGAATGCAACTCTAGTTTCTTAGTTAATTTTAAATTTGCGTGTGTGTGTGTGTGTGTGTGTGTGTGTGTGTGTGCATTTTTGTGCATAGAAGCAGAACTCAGGTGTCGTATCAAGACTGAGAGTCAGTCACTCTTTTAGAAAAAACCCCATTTTTGACATTTAGGCTGTATTATTTCTGTGTCCTGAGAAGCATCCATTTCAGCCTTGTGTTTTCATTCTTTTTTGGTAGGAGGTCATGTTTTCTTTGCTTTTGTTGTTGTTGCCCTGTCTTTGTGGTGCCGGTGGTAAATTTCAAGGTCACACAGATGTTAGGCTTTACCACCAACGTACATTTCCAATCCCAGAAGTCATTTTTCTTTCCCTCATTTCCTTCTTTTCTGTACTGTTCTTATCTTCCTTTTCTCCTTTTCTTGATCCACCCTGCAGCATCAAGGAACAGTGAACAGCATACAGTCCTTTGGCTAAAGGAATAGCACTTCCTCACAAACAGGCTGATTGACGCGAACTGGAATGTGGTCTCAACAACAGTTGGAAGGCACTCTCCAGTCACTACCTCTTGAAAGACCCTTCCATCTCACTTTCCTCATGAATCCTTTACACCCACATCATAGCCCTAACTAACTCATTCACACTTATTTGCATTTCTTCCTCCTTAGAGTGCACAGTCTATTCCTCTGCATGGGACCCTGTTCTTGTATCTCCCTGTGTCTCATGATCAAGCCAGAAAGTGTCTCCCCTCATGTCCACCTCAATTAGACAATCCACCCACTGTGCATCCTTCAATAACAGTATTGACCATGACACTCTGTGCTTTTCCATTAACTGAAATGAGCGTTTCTTCCCTACCTGCATCAGCATGGCAACTGGCCAGGAAAAAAAAAAAAAAGCTTAATAAATTCCGTTGGATGGGTGAGGACAACAAGGGCATGCAAATAACATTTACAGAAGATGCAAGGTTGGACCTCAGAGCAGTCCTGCTGCTGATGAAAGCAGTTTCCCAAAGAACAGAGAGGCGACTTAACAGAGGAATTTCATAAGAGAAAAATGTCAGGTTTTGCACTTAGCTTCTAAACAATCAACCACAGATGTGTAGATTGTAGAATATTAGTTTGGGTAAATATGACTTTGGGGTTTATTTGATTCAAGCTCAAGTGCTTAAGAATCTAAAAGTTTGAGAACATATTGGAAAAGACCTTGTTTAACTTTCTCAGTGATTCAGGAGTGACCTTATCAGGCACCTGATGTCATCTATGTTAGTGCTCTCATGAGGTTCTAAGGCAGATGCTCCTTGGCAGGACAAACAAAATATAATAAAACAAAATAAAACAAATAAACCATCTTCGGATGTTCAGTATATATAGCATGTCCAAAGGAATAATAGTGTCTTTACTCTCATTACCGTTATGAAAATTACCATGTTGCATTTTCCTGGACAATCACTTTCTCATTAACTTCTATGTTAGATTTTGAGTTCTTTGAAGATGGACTCTCTGCCCTGTTGACTTTCCTGTACCTCAGATATAATACAACGGTCATGACAAACAGATGCTGAATAAAGACCCAATGCTGACTGCAGCAAAGATAGAGAGTTTAGGCTCCGGTGGGATTCATGAGACATACTACTAACCCCGCTGCCCTCTACCTGTGTGATATTTGCATCTCTATACACCATCCCTAAGCCTTGTGTCCTTATTCCAAAATGATAATTACAGTTTTACCAATTAAATTATAAAATAAGGCAAGTATCTAGCAAGGTCCTATTAGAAATCATATGTTTAGAAAAACAACCCAGAAAGAACCTACAGCTATGAACCCCAAGCCCCTATCATGTCATGACAGTTAAGGGTACCCCAAATCTGAGCACTAAAAATGGAAGACTCAAAGACAGCTGAGATAGTTGACTGATCATTAATGCTATAGCATGCTTATCGACATTTTATACTTCAGAAAGAGGCTTCATATATTACTTTATTCTTCACAATAACTGTATTGCTTAGGGTGTGAGATTAAGCTTACTCCTTTGTGGGGAAAGTTTATAGGTGAAGAAACCTAAGCAGAGCATTTCCACTTTCCTAACATACCACAGCTGACCATGGTGCACTGATGGTATATGGTTCACTTCCCTTTCCATCAGAGAGCATAGGCCCAGGAGGGCATGGAGGGTGAATCATTTGTGTGAAAATAAAGGCCAATTGATGAAAAACAATAAAGATGTAAGTAACGTTGCAAGACGGGGAGGAGAACTTAAAGCACACCTAAGGACCAGGTTTATGAAGAGCCAAGTTCCCCGCCATATTTCATACTTAGTTGACAATGATGAATATTCACTGGAAATGACAGGGGTTGGGTAGCATCAAATACAACATCTAAAATTCCTTCACACACTGAGTATGAGTCTGAATCTTTTTTTAAAACATGGGATACTACATACTTTAGAATGTCTTGGGGCTTGGGATATAGCTCAGTCGTTAAAAGCACTGTTCCTATTGCAGAGGACCTGAGTTCAATTCTCAGCACTCACACAACCATGTGTAATTGTAGTTCATGGGAACCTGATGCATTTGTCTGATCTCTGTGCAGGAAAAACAGTCGCATACATAAAATTAAAATAAAATAAGTCTTTAAAAACAGAGAGACCCTTTCTGTGACACCTGAGGGTGTACATAGGCTCAGACTGCCAGTCCTACCCTGTACTCTCTGGTGCTCTGGGATTCACTTCCTGTTCTTGTCTCTTCAAGATGGATCTGGGTCACTAGGGCCATGGTTATAGTGGTCATCCTCCTTACTGGGCCACTCCCTGGCCATAGTCCAGGGCACTGTGGGTAGTTCCCTGATGAGCATTTCTGTGAAATCAGAACAAAAAGGAAAACACAAGATGATGTGTCTGTGAGGACTCCCCAGGTGACCTGGCACTAGACTTATCCACTCCTTACCAAAAATTACGAATATGAAGCAATAATAAAATCTCATTACTTCAAAAAATATCCTGTTAGTTAAAAGTGGGTATAATTTAGCAGTAAAAGATGATTTTTCTAAGCATAATTTTTTCTAACATCTAGAAAAATGTGTTAGTCTTCACATTGTTTATTGATATGCTGATATATTTCTCTATTTCGTCTCTAAACAAGGTCACTTAGTAAGTATACTTTATTTAACAGGAACCATTATAGCTTAAAAATTTTGAAATTATGGATATTACTTTAACTATGTGTTACTCCATCCCAAATGGGATAAACTCAACAGTGTTTACAGGTAACATCCAAATTAGACATAATTAAAGATGATGTATTCGTATGTAATTACTGCTCACTTATGCAGTAGTTTGAATAAATGTAAAAATTATTTCAGGGCACAGTTTCTGAGGAGATGCAGACCCACATAGCAGATTTTACACATTTAAGTTGGTTCAATACTCAGCCACGTAGATATGATCTATTTCCTTTTGAATGATTTGAAATGCAGTGAATTACATTTTTTTCTAAGATCTGCCTCAAGAAGGCTATCAGAAAAAAAACCCTTAAGACAAGGAAATAAATGGACAGGTTTTGAGTCCTAATAGAGTAAGAACTAAGAAAAATATTAATAAAAGAAGTTTGCATCATCCTTTTCCTTAAATTTGTTAAAAGATACTAAAAATACATATTTAAGTACTTTATTATGTAAATTTCTAAATGAGCATACCTTCCTATTTAGGAACATGAACAAACTTGGTTACTGGTAGAAAGTGATCATTTTCTATATGACATTTAAATAGACAAAGTTAAGTCATTTGTATTCACAATAAGTGAAATGCTCTTCACCTTTTGTTTAACCTTTAATAGGTGGATGTTCCCATAAAAAGAAAATAAATTTCTTTCCATTTTAAACTACATTTCATTCAGCCATGCCCTGAATGTAGAATATAAGGCTGAAGTGATCAAACATTCTAACAACTGAAACAAAGAGCTGCAGCGTTCTGTGTGGCTTTCTCCTCATTATCTGGCCAAACTCAATCAAAGATTTTCTGCTTTCAGAACAGAACAACTATTTAAATGACAACTGTTTTATTTATGGATTTCCATAACAATTTGAATGGACCAAAGCAAATACCAGAGCCCTTTGTTCACAATTACATTAGCTCAGAGATCAGATCAGGAGCCGAATTTTTGGGAATTTATTGATTATGCAGAATAACGTGCTCTGTAATTGTCTTTGTAAAATGTAAGGTATTTCAACTTCTACTTGGGTAATCAGGAGCACAATTAAAAAAGCAAAAAACTTCACACCATTTCAAAACAATGAATCCTATAAAATATCTTGCAATCACAAATCAAGGATCCATAGAAGTCATGGGAAATGGGTGAAGGTCAATAGGATCAGAGAGCAAGAGCACCATGCAAGGCAGCAAGAGGAATCACTGCCCTGCATGCAATGGTTTCTAGTTCCTGAAATCATCTGAAACATAAACCTGATAATCGGTCCGTGCTCTGATTATCAGCTACGCGCTATTGTGAGATGTTATCTACATACACACACACACAGATATGTGCATGCACATGCATATACACATACATATATACATTTGAACATGCATATACATATACATACATATATGCTCACACACATACACAAAGGACATAAAAGGATAAGGGGAAACTACTTGAGAAAAGAATAATATATTTTAAATGTCATTATAAAACTCATTATTTTATACAATCAATACACACTAGTTTTTTTAAAAAAAGGAAAGAAAACAATTTTGTTGTGTATGACATGGTAATATCCTTGGAATATGGAGCCCTGTTTACTACTGTTTTGTAGCAATTTCCTCATCTTGGAGGGAAGCTCATGAAGACATAGGATGTTTTGAAGAGAAGTGGAAAGTTTCATCCTGCACATGATTTGGGCTTGGTAGGCTCAAGAAGTAAACAGCTAACTACGCCTGGAGAGGACACCCTCTAGGATATCCTAGGGGAATAAAAATTTCTTTACCACTAAGATCATCAATTTCAATATCATTATTTCTAATTATGTAAAAAAGAAGGCTACACCGAGTTAGTATTTAAAAGCTTACAAGAAGAAATGTCTGTGGAATTTCCTAAAATATTATCTATTCAGATACTCAATTTGTTCCTGGTTCGAATATCTAAAATTTCTAAGTGCATTCATAAATGTGTAATTTCATTTTTTCTGAAGAATTACTTATTTGTAATGAATAGTTATTCAGATTTTCTGTTTCAAGATGAAGACAGGGTTGGCATTCTACTATTTTAAAAATAAAATATCAATATTTGAATAAGGGAGATGCTCAACCCATCTCAAAGAGATTTGTTTTCATTCTCTCATTTAAAAAGCTGTACATTGTATTAGCTATATTATGAAAATTTGGTTTCTGATTTTAAAACAGTTGTCATTATTTCATCCTATGTGAACTCCTGAATAAGCACTTTATAGTCTATATTCTTGAAGAAAATTTTAAATAAAAAGTGAAGCAATTTTATATTGTACAAGATTTATTAGGCAAATTTTCAATCTTGACATTGTCCAAATTGGTGGCTTTATATGAGACTGTGACTGAGAAATGGAAAAAAGATTTACTGTGACATGTCCCGCTAGAAACTCTCTCTCTCTCTCTCTCTCTCTCTCTCTCCCTCCCTCCCTCCCTCCCTCACCCCTCTCAATTTCTCCTCCTCCTCTTAAGGTATATACTCACTTATATCTGCATACTAGCCCAAGGGGCATGTCCCACGAAAGCCTTCACTTACCAGGAAACTGGGACAGAGAGGAGGGCATCCTATTGGGACTCTAAATGAGAGACGCATGGGAGAATAGCAAAATAAAAGGATACAGAGGGTCCTAGATATCTACAAGTAGAACAATATGATAGGCAGATTTGGGCCCAGGGGTCCCACTCAAACTAAGGCACCAGCCAACGACAATACAGGAGGTAAACTTTATTTATTTTTTATTTATTTTTTTTATTAATTTATTCTTGTTACATCTCAATGTTTATCCCATCCCTTGTATCCTCCCATTCCTCCCCCCCCCCCCATTTTCCCATTATTCCCCTCCCCTATGACTGTTCCTGAGGGGGATTACGTCCCCCTATATATTCTCATAGGGTATCAAGTCTCTTCTTGGTTACTTGCTGTCCTTCCTCTGAGTGCCACCAGGTCTCCCCCTCCAGGGGACATGGTCAAATGAGGTAAACTTTAAACCCCTTCCCAGATCTAGCCAATGGTCAGAATATTCTCCACAGTTGAGTGGAGAGCGTGATATGACTTTCTCACGTACTCTGGTGCTTCACATTTGACCATGTCCCCTGGAGGGGGAGACCTGGTGGCACTCAGAGGAAGGACAGCTGGAAGCCAAGAAGAGACTTGATACCCTATGAGAATATACAGGGGGAGGTAATCCCCCTCAGGAACAGTCATAGGGGAGGGGAATAATGGGAAAATGGGGGGGGGGGAGGAATGGGAGGATACAAGGGATGGGATAAACATTGAGATGTAACAAGAATAAATTAATAAAAAAATTAAAAAAAAAAGAAAAAGAAAAAATTTTCAAGTTCTTTAGTGTTATCATTTCTGAGTCATTATATTTTTAGCAATTAATATGTCCAAATAATCATGCTTTAGAAAGAAAGTAAGAATGGCTTAAGTGTGGAGTGTCTGTAAATCTCAGTGAATGTCAGTGGAGGTACAAGCAAAGGGGATGGATTTTCTGGCATTGTACATGGCTGTAAGTAGATAAGAGGAAATGAGAAAATATTCTCCTTTCAACCACAAACATCATAAAACAGATAGCCTTCATTTTGCTTTTGGTTATGACTGCTCAAAGTCACTTTCTCTGAGTAACAGAGGGAGGAAACCTCACCTGACATTAGCCTTGAAATCTAGAATACCTGTACTCGACCTCTGTGTCAGGATCGGCAGAGGAGCCTTGTCAAGAGATGGACTGCTAAGAGGAGTGTGGTGGTGTTCCCTTTTGATCCTAGCCCTGCGGAGGCAGAGGCAGGCAGATCTCTGTGAGTTTGACCCAATCTGGTATAGACAGTGAGTTATAGCATAGTCTGGGTTTTAGGATCTCTGTGTGTGTGTGTGTGTGTGTGTGTGTGTGTGTGTGTGTGTGTGTGTGTGTGTGTGTGTGTGTATAAAAGGAGAGAGGGGGATTGCTTTAAGAAATATAAAAATATCTGTCACATTCTTAAATACGTTGACACATATTCTCTGTGCATGTTCATTTGCATGTGTGGGTATGGACATCTACACAAAAATTCCTCTGTACTGTGGAGGTGAGAGGGCTACTTGTGAGGAAACCCTAAAACTCTATAAAATCTCATTGGAAATATGTTACACAGAAAAGCTATGAAAAATCAAGATAAAGGTTGTTTGTGCACAGGTCGGAGTCCAGGGGAAGGAAACAAACATAACATGTGCTCATAACACAAAGTGCATAATGGGTACTGTGACCTGAGTGGTGTACATGCACAACTGAAAAGTATAGTGCACACACATATTCAAATACATACACTATTCTTTGTTATAATGATTGTTGTGTTAAAGAGATAATGTCAAAAAACAGAGAAGGGAAAGTACAGTTACCACTTGAAGAGAGTATTCTAAAGATCCAAGAAATTAATTTTTCTGCATAAATAATAAAGATTAGACTTGCTCTTAGTGTTTTTATTGCTTCTGTTAATAGCAGCATTCTGAATTGTCCTTTGCTTCTTCAGTGTTAGAGATCTCTCCCTGAATTCCCAGCAGTTTTGAGAAGCTGTTCAAATTGTGCTGCCCTCTTTGGTCACTCCTCACCTCAACCCATTAAGACTGCTGCCCTTTCCCTGCCTATAGCCCTTCATAACTGTTATCCTCTTTCATAGCACACTTGTCCTTGTTTGTAAGTCAGGGAACACATTTTACAGCATGCACCTTCCCTCCACTTCTTTTCCCCATCAGTGCATCTCTCTGTGTTCTTCAAGTCTCTGCCTTTAATGTGCCTCACCTCACTCTCTACTTCAGGGATAACATGGGACATTTTGACCCCTTTGATGTCTTTCTTCTGCTCTAAGTTGTTTTGATACATGCCTCTGGCCTTGAAAGAATGAAAGCTTATGAGTTGTATCCTACTCTAAAGTCAGCCCCTTGAAATTCCTATTTTTCTCTCATGCTGCAGTTGCTGGTTGTTGATGGTTTCTTTCCATTTTGTCCTGCATTCTTCTTCACTCCTGCTGCCAATGTTCCACAGGACTGAGGCTTAAAATGAACTTTATGCATATACTCCTGTGAAAAATCAGTTTTTCCCCTCACGCTCTCTTTCTCACTCACTTGTCTTAGGATTTACTTCTTTTAGGTCTTTTGTATTCCATTTTCTTGTGTCTCTTGAAGATTCCATCAACCATGCAGCTGGGACTGCCAGATTACCTACAACATTTCAGGGTTTGGTTTTGTTGCCTACAAAGGGAAGTATGTAGTATTGTATTGCAATCAGAAAATAAAATAGAATGCACGCATCTTAAGAACCAGAAACCTTTCATGTCGATTTTGAATGTGAATACACATGTGTGTATGAGAGTATCTTATTTATTATTATGCTAGGCAGGAATTAATACTTTGAATTTCATCTGAAGAAATAATATTTAAATGAAGTTGATAATTCTCTAGGTGCTGACGTAGTACTTAAGAATGATTTATTTGTCTCAACCAGAAAAAAAAATAGTTTAAATAAACTTTCAGGCTTGGATGGTGTAGATCTGTCAGAAAACTCTTGCATTTCAGCTTACCAGATCAAAGTAGTTAAGTAGAACACAAAGACTTTCTACCGGATTAAATTTGCAGAGGTCATCAATAGAGCATAATAAAGAAGTATGAAATGGATGCTCTGCCCCCAAATAGTTATGACTTCTGCTCTGGTTGACATTCAGGGTATGTGTAAAGAGGAGGCTTCCTGCCAGCATACAAAACAATACAGAATGTAGTGGTCATTATTCCACACATTGTTGTTTAGAGAACCAAAGTATTGAAATATGTGCTAAGATTAATGTAGAAAATGTAAGAGCCTATTATATAGCTTGGATCTGCAATGTCTCCTGGAGGCTTTTACACTGAAGTCTGGTTCATAGCCCACGGCACCATTGGCAGGTGATTGAACTTAAGAAAGTGAGTCTGAGCACAAGGGAGTTACATCATTGGGGTGTGACCTTGAAGGAGATTTAAGAGCCTTTCTCGTCCTCCTTGTCATTGCTTCTAGCTGTTGTAAAGTGAATACAACTGTGCCATATAGTCTCAAAATTATATGCTATTTTCATAGGCTCAAGGCAACAAGGTTAAGGTAAACATAACCTGGAAGCTTACTCCTTGCAAATTATCTCAGGAGTTCTGTCATAATGATGAAAAGCTAACTGACAACTAAGATACCTCTTAGTGGGTATAGCTCACAGAACTGGGTAAATAAGTAGGAAGTAGTTTTCTGGATTGATGCAGGATGGGGTGAGAGGGGTTTAGGGAATATAATTACATGGATCATCTACTTCAGGGCAGAATAAGAAAGGATAAGTGTACTGAGAATTTTTGGTTTCTTTAAAAACACAGAAATGTTATGTACCACAGTTTCTTTATCCATTCTTCTACTGAGGGACACTTAGGCTGTTTCCATGTTCTGGCTATTATGAATAAGGCTGCTATGAACATGGTTGAGCAAATTTTCTTGTTGTGTGCTGGAGCATCTTCTGGGTATATTCCAAGGAGTGGAATAGCTGGGTCTTGAGGAAGCCCTATTCCCATTTTTCTGAGATAGCACCAGATAGATTTCCAAAGTGGCTGTGCTAGTTTGCATTCCCACCAGCAATGAAGGACTGTTTTTCTCTCCCCACATCCTCGCCAGCATGTAGTGTCGTTTGAATTTTTGATCTTAGCCATTCTGATGGGTGTAAGATGGAATCTCAGAGTTGTTTTGATTTGCATTTCCCTGATGACTAAGGAGGTTGAGCATTTCTTTAAGTGTTTCTCAGCTATTTGACATTCCTCTGTGGAGAATTCTTTGTTTAGTTCTGAGCCCCATTTCTCAATTGGATTATTTGGTTTGGTGGTGTTTAATTTCTTGAGTTCTTTATATATTTTGGATATTAGACCTTTGTCAGATGTAGGGTTGGTGAAGATCTTTTCCCAGTCTGTAGGCTGTCGCTTTGTTCTCTTGACAGTGTCTCCTGCCTTACAGAAGCTTCTCAGCCTCATGAGGTCCCATTTATTAATTGTTGGCCTTAAGGCCTGGGCTGTTGGTGTTCTGTTCAGGAAGTTGTCTCCTGTGCTAATGTGTTCCAGGCTCTTCCCCACTTTTTCTTCTAAGTGACTTAGTGTCTCTGGTTTTATGTTGAAGTCTTTAATCCACTTGGAGTTGAGTTTTGTGCAAGGTGACAAATATGGGTCTAATTGCATTTTTCTACATGTAGACATCCAGTTAGACCAGCACCATTTGTTGAATAAGCTATCCTTTTTCCATTGAATAGATTTGGCTTCTTTGTCAAAAATCAATTGAGTATATGTATGTGGATTCATTTCTAGGTCTTTGATTTGATTCCATTCATCAACCAGCTTATAGCTGTGCCAGTACCATGCTGTTTTAATTACTATTGCTCTACAGTATAGCTTGAGATCAGGTATGGAGATTTCTCCTGAGGATCTTTTATTGTATAAGATTGTTTTAGCTATTCTGGGTTTTTTGTCTTTCCATATGAAGTTAAGAATTGACCTTTCAATGTCTTTAAAAATTGTGTAGGTATTTTGATTCTGTAAATTGCTTTTGGACACTATGGAATACTACTCAGATATTAAAAACAAATTCCCAAAATTTTTGGACAAATGGATTGAACTAGAAATGATCATAATGAGTGAGTTTACCCAGAAGCAGAAAGACTCAAATGGTATATACTCATATCTGGACACTAGCCCAAGGGCATGCCCCATGAAAATATTTACTTATCAGGAAAGTGGGATAGAGAGGAGGACATCCTATTGGTAATCTAGGTGAGAGAAGTGTGGGAGAAAGGGGAAATAGAAGGATCCAGAGGGTCTAGAAAAGTACAAGTAGAACATTTTGATGGGCAGATCTCAGTCCAGAGGTCCTGCTCAAACTATGGCACCAGCCAATGACAGTAAGTGCAGTAAACATCGAACCCCTACCCAGATCTAGCCAATGGACAGGACATTCTCCACAGTCGAGTGGAGAGTGGGGACTGACTTTCACACGAACTCTGGTGCCCCATATTTGACCACATCGCCTGGATGGGGAGGCCTGCTGGCACTCAGAGGAAGGATAGCAGACTACCAAGAAGAGACTTGATAACCTATTAGCATAATCAGGGGGGGAGGTCCCCTTTAGTCACAGTCATAGGGGAGGGGAGTAGGGTAAAAGTGGGAGAGAGAGAAAAATGGGAGGATGCAAGGGGTGGGATAACTATTGAGATGTAATATGAATAAATTAATAAAAAATAAAAGTAAAAAAATAACACAGCAATGCTATGCTAATATGTTTTTGTTTCAATTCCAGATGTGGGATATGGGGCTGCTTCAGAATGATCACAGCAGCTGTCTATACTGATCTCCTGCTCTGGCAGGGGCATGATTTTGCCAGCTGAGGATAGTTTATGTTTGGAATGCTGGGAACTATTCAAAGGGTGCATAAATGTCAGAGCCCCCAGAGAGGTGGCTGCTGCTGCTGCTGCTGCTGCTGGTTGGAAACATCCTGACAATGAGGATCAAATGTGCTGAAGGAACTCAGTGTTCCTAGTCAGCAGGAAGTAATCTGACAATAGCAATGTCCCATTTTCCTTCTAACCTTTTCTCTCCAACCTAATGTTGGAAGGTTGGAAGGAATAGGAGAGGTGTAGAGAGGTAGGGAGAAGAACTCAACAAGTAGCCAAAAGTCTGGTTATAAGTAAGCATGAGTAGTTTCCAGAAAAGATGCCTAAGAATGTATTTGGTTGTATAGTAAGACAATAATTGCATAAAATATGGTTAGATTTTATGTTCTTTCTTTGTTTGCATGTTTGTTTATGTTTGACTTTTTAAAATATAATGTCTTACTGTGCAGCCCATACTGGCCTCAAACTCGGAGATCCACCTCCCTTTGGTCTTCTGGGATCATAGGTGTGTGCTATGTGTGCCACCAAGTCCAGTCAGTAAGATCTTAATTGTATACAACTTAAATGCTTTCTTGAATCAGATTAGATTCTTGAATCCAGTTTCATTGAAGAATATGAAGTTGGAATAATAACTAGAGCTGAAATAATGAACAGTGTCATAAAATGGTAAATGAAACATTGTATAATGGCAGTTTCATCAACTAAGGATCTCCTAGATTCCTTTTATATGTTAGTGCAAATATAATCTTTGAACTGTCAGAAGGAGCAATGAAAGCACCCACGTTTAAATGAAAACAAAAGCCAAATACTGTGGCAGATATGGCCTTAAGTATGGTTAAAAGAATACTTCGTCTGCTTACACAGCAAAGAAGTACTTCTATAATAAAGCTCAGGGTTTCTTGTGCATGCCAGTCAGCCACTGTTACAATAACATTGCCTAAATCCTCCAAGCACAGTGACAGACAACAGGCACACACAGTCACACATGCTAGCCAGCCGGTCACTCGGGCATTTGGGCATCAGATTCCCTCAATTCCCCATGACCAAAAGACTGTCCTATTCAGGATGTTACTGATGCCATAAGCGCCAGAGAGGTTATCAGTAACACCTGCTAATTCACAACTTCACTGGGAGGGCACTGTATGTATATCTTCTTTAGAGAGGAACAGAGGAGGCAGCTCAGCTGTGTCATCTGTTTGACTGCCACTTTCTTCAATCCAAGGAGGACTGAAGCTGTCTAAGAAGTGAAACTCTACATCCTTATTTACACAAATACATCTAAGAACAATATAGATCTTTCCTTATTTAAAGAAAATTATTAAGAAACACAATACTTAAGAAATATCAGCTAATGCAATGAATAACAGCTTCCTATGCACAAGCCATTGAGAAATCTGAGAAAGGCATGTTATATCAGAGGCTTCATCATCATGGGATGCGTAACTACATACAGAAGAGAGAAGGTGAAGTTTCATATGCATGGAATAAGTTATAATCATTTCTAGTGTATATAGTGATTGTAAATTATTGTGTTAAAACAGAAGCTCATTAGAGACAAAACACACTTGTTACCAGCACCCTAACCAGGACTGTGGCGTTGTTGCCCGGTCTTACAGAATGGACTGTGTGTGAAGAACAGTTCCCCTCAATGTTCTTGGATATTTGTAAAGGATTCAGGAGTCAGCCCTGACAAATTCTCTCTACAGTCATGAGCTCTGTTCTCACTTAGCTCACAGTTGCTTTCACGGGGAATTAAAGGGGCTGTCCCCCAAACTCTCAGACAGTTAAGAGTAAGGTTTAAAAGATCAAGAAAAATGTTTCTGAATTGAGGAGAAAATTGTCCTTTGGACCAAATAGTTAGGATAATGATTTTTTTTCATGCTGTAGGATCTATAATCACAAACTCACGCACATGCGCACACGCACCCCTATATATATATATATATATATATTCTGAAAAAGAAGAAATGGTGGAATTTCTATTCTCTATGTAGAGAAAGGTGGAAAACAAAAAGCTCCCTATGTCTTACAGAGCACAATAGCAGCTACATTAAAATCCAGGATACTTTAGACAGTCTGACCATAGTGGAATACTGTTGGATTCAAATCTACCTTAAAAGATAAATAGAACTGTTTCAAGTAGCCACAAAGTTTATCTGAACTGAGCTTGAGTAATATAGTGTGTGACCCAGAAACCATTAAAATCCTTAGGGATGGTTGCTGTTACAGCAGCCCTCTGTTTTTTAGTTTCCCTTTAGCAGTTTCATTTACCAACAGTCCACTGTGGTTTGGAAATAAACTATTTATAAGTCTTAAACTTTATAGCATTCTGGGCAGCATGATGAAATCTGAGCCCTCCTACTGCATTCTTCCTGGAGGTGAATGACTCCAGTGCTGAGAGCATCCGCTCTGAATATGCTATCCACTCACTGGTCTCACAGTGGCTTTCCCAGTCACATCTGTCTGCTCTGGTAGCACAGGGTCTGCTTTTAAATGCCCCTTTAATGGACCCAAAATGCATTGCATATGCCAAAAGAAAATCCACAAACTCCATCCTTTAACTGAGAATAGGGAATTCCTTGACTTAGAAAAAAAGCATAGTACATACAGGGCTTAGATTTCAGACATTGACTGGAGGCATAATATATGAGAGAGAGATAGAGATAGAGAGAGAGAGAGAGAGAGAGAGAGAGAGAGATATTAAGGTCTATGGTCAATTATTGTTGCTAATGTTTTACTTTGGCTTTCTCTCTCTCTCTCTCTCTCTCTCTCTCTCTCTCTCTCTCTCTCTCTCTCTCTCTCTCTTTAACAAATACTACCACATCACAGGCCTGCATGCAGTGGAAGAAGCATAGTACATACAGGACTTAGATTTCAGACATTGACTGGAGGTGTAGGAAACATCCTAGTGGATAAAGAATTTGTTTTCCTTCTTTTACTCTACTCCACAATCTGTTTCTTCCATGAGGCTCCATTTCATTTGTGAAGGAAAAACCTCATTAGAAGGAAAGAATTCAGCACACAGAGGAAAATCTATTAATCAGAACCTTCTTTAAGTTCACTCATGAAAAATCTTTCAAACCTATATCATACAAAGTAGCAAGATACAGTATAGTCAATAAAACAAACTTATGGAAATACATACACTCTAAGAGAAAGACCCAGCTCATAGGGAATAAATGAATTAATTAAATTTAAGAAATGCATGAATGTTGTTGAATAGAAGAGAAGACACCGGATAATGAGTTCTACTGGTGAATTTGATGTAGTATTTTGCCTTATTTGCTATGAGCTCTACCCTCTTCATTCTTAGTGTAGAAATACTAAGAAATACTAAAAATAGAAATAGCTGGGTTAAAACCAAGGCCATTAGCAGGTAAAACTAATAAATTACAAATGATGTAATGTGTGGGTTGCAGATGTAGCTCAATCAACAACCGTTATATCAGCCTTCTTTTGTGAACATAATGCCTATGAAATTCCTATGTGTTGATGTACATAAAGCTGGATTTTCCCTTTTAATTGCAAAGAAATAGTCAATTGAATAAAGACACCATGACTTATGCATCCAGCTTGCTGTTACATGTTTAGGTTATCATCCATCTTGGGTTGGTGGTGATAAAGCTTCCATGAACACTCATATCCCAGGGTTTTGTGGGCACACATTTGCGTTCACTTGGATACATTTCTGAGGTGACTTCTCTGGGCAGTTTCTGGATAGGTATGCTTTGAAACATAAAAAGAAAAATCTACCAATAGACCCCTAAAGTCAGCAAATCAATGCCTATAAAGTCCTCAAAGAAAAAGAAAACTATAGTTTATGTGTCTAGTCAATACATAGATGTGGAGTTAAGACAGAAAACAAAGTTTTTGCAATATGAAATAGACGTATATCTGCTGAGGCTCTTAACAAATTGTAAGAAAAGCCTTCTGCTTTCCAGAGTGAAGGCATGACTATGAGCAGAAAACCCGCTTAGCCTCAGAATTTGATAAACAAATATGAAAATTTTTGTTGTAGGCTAGTATGCAGATGTCTTATCTAAAACCTTGTAGAAATAACAAAACCCACAGCTCCTGGCTAAAGAAATAAAAGGTGAGTGTAGATAGTATGCATGGGCTGATTTTCATAGACACAGAGTTAAAATGGATAAAACAATCTATAAGAGATAGGAATAATCCCAGAAATACAGAATCCATCTAAATTCAAATATTTTAGGGGAGGATAAAAGAAGGTTAAAATTGTCATGCCTTAAATGTAGGTCTGTTCATAAACGAGGTCAACATATGAGTCTTAAAAGTAGCAGCTAAGTATATTTCAAGTCAATCACTTGGAAACATAGACTGAAAGATTTTTGGTAGGCTAGAGACGGGGTTCACAGTAGAACATTTACCTAATTTGTAGGCATTTTCTGGACTCGACCTCCAGTTATAGAAAAACATACTTTCTTCTACAATAAAATCAGAAGACATGACAAAATATGATGACAGAACTAGGAACATTTTTGTAAGTCAAGCAATTTATTATTTTTTAAATAAAAACAAGATGGCTCCTTGTGCGGGTTTATGCCAAAGCTAATACTTTCTGCAAGACAGACTCCTCTGCAACAAAATCCCAGTATCCAGAGAACCTGCTGAGCTCAGAGGGTACTGTGAGATGCCAACTGAGAGTTCAGTTCCTCTTCCACACGCCCAGCTGCCTACAGAGAAGATAGCATCACAGCCCCAATGAGCTGCAATAGATTCTGCTTAACAACCTGTGTCCCCCTATAAATCTGCTGGTATCACTGTTTCTTCCATTATAGCCATTAAAGAATACTCTGGAAGTTCAGGCTTTTTATCACTGATCATAGACTCAGGACTGAGAAAGCAGGGAACTCCACACAGTGTGCTAGGCCCCACCTTCCCTAGCAGTCTACTCACAAGAGCTCTGAGCTAGCCTGACATTGAAGAGACACATGGGGCTGAGGGTTGAGTTAGAAAAATAAGAAGATTAGTGGTGAGCTTACATGACAGCAGTCAGTTTCCCTTCCACAGGGCAACCCGGGCACTCCATTTGTGTTAGGTCTGTGTCTGTCCTCACGATTATAACAAGCATGGGCCAAGCAGGCCAGGAACAGGTCAGCCTGTCATGGATAGAGATGACTAACAGAAAACAAAACTCATATTACATAAATGAAGAATATGGATTTTAAGTAGTCTAACTGTATCTTTCATTAGTATGATGAATTCCAACCAAGAGTCCTACCTTGAAGACAGTAATACTATCATGAGTCCGCATTTATCTTAGTATAACTACGGGGGCAATGCCCATTTTACAGCCTCTTGGTGGTCAGACTTGGTCTCAGATACATACATTAGAAAGCTGATGACACCTTCAGCGGTATTCAAGGACGTTTCATGTAGGAAGGATGGTTTGCTACAAATACATTTTAGAAATCTGGATTATGCTTGGAATGTAGAACATAAGGCAATAAAATGCAAAAATACCCATCCTTCTTCTGAGTTCATTTAAAATATTCCCCGGCCAGAAAAAGAGTTGCATAAGATTTAGTGTGGATTCCCTCCCTCCCCCAAGGTGAACACATTTTCTAAGGAGGCATAGGGGCTCTGAAAAGAATGAACCATTTGAAATGAAAATGCCCTAGGGAAATGATGAAGAATGAGTGTTAAAACTAAAATGTTCTCAGCTCTCTCTCCCCTTTAGTGTAGAGACATGATTCTATTAGCTTTGGTATCTACCAAACTGTCATACAGACAAGAACCGTTGGTTTTTTCTATCCTGGTTTTCTATCTGTCATCCCTTAAATAAAATAACTATGTAATTAAAATAAATATTATTTTTGTAATAACTTTGGTTTGCGTAAAATCATTATAATGTTCCTTTCCAATCAACACAGTAAGCTAAAGGATTTCTCTGTGTAGCCTTGGCAGTCCTGAACTCACTTTGTAGGCCAGGTTGGCCTTGAACTCACAGAGATCCACCTGCCTTTGCCTCCCCAGTGGTGGAGTTAAAGGTGAGAACCAATATGCCTGGCTTCAATAGTAACATGAGTGGAGTGACACAGATAAAGTTTACATTCCAAACCTTCTTGGGGTGGGTGCTGCGACTACCAGAGCTCAGGCTAATGCAGCATTTGATTCTGCTGACAATTTAAAATTGTGGGATGAGAGAAGAGGCCACAGAGATGGGTGCCTACTCTACAAGTGATATGTGGATACCAGACGCCAGGTGTCTTTGAGAGGGGCAGGATCTTTCTTGGCTCTTGGGTGAAGTCAGAAGACAGGGTGCTGAACATGCACTGTCATATAAGACTTTCACTGACTAGCAGCCTCCAGGCTCCTGTCTCAGAATTTGAAGAATCAAATTTATGGATTACTGACAGTGAGATTTTTGGACAAAGAATTTTACTATAAAGTATTATGTACTTCATGAAAGGAGGCAGAGCCCCTGTACAGTAGGAGGGGTCCCCAGGAGTGGGAACCACAGAAGACCACTGTCTTGAAGTTAATAGGGCTTTTCTAGCTAACATGGAGAGAGAATGAGCAGTGCAGTGTCTGTTCCAGGTGTCTAGGTGCCCTGTCGTTTTAGTCGCATCCCTAGTATGGTTACCAGGAAAGGGGTACTCCTTTAAGAAAAAAGTCCTTTTCTAGCATCCCTCACCTCTGGCTAGGGCAGAAGTAAAGGTATCTTGTCTTAAATACTTCTGGATTCTCTAATCTCTGGCCAGAACAAGACTACCCATCCAGGTTTGAGACTAGAGATTAAAAAAAAAAAAAGAAACTTCCATTTTGAGTCTTTACCCCCTAAAACTGCCTGGCTACTTTCTGTCTCCCATTCTTATTACAAAGAGCTTGTCTTCTGTCTGCCACCCACAGGGGATGCAGCTGCAGCCCCTCAGGCCCACCCAAAGCAAGATTTATTTTAGATCTTGAACAAAGGCCAGTGTGTTGCCCTTTGCCAGTAGTACCCACAGAGGGCCTCTCGCCTCCATCATACTTTTTGTTGTTGTTGTTCAGAGCTTCATGGGAGCCTAAGGAAGTGCACAGATCCTGAGTGAACTGCCCCAGCCTTCCTATGGCTTCACTCGTGTGTATGTCCCTGGTCTCACTGTTCATCTAAGGGCATTGTCAATCTCTAGGTGTAAAATTAGTAGTTAATTTTGATTCACAATTTGTCAAACTGTAGACGCACTCAGAGATACACCCCTGGGTGTATCTATGAAAGTGTTTCCAGGACAGGTTAGCTGATGAGAGAATACGTTCAGGATGTGGCTAGCACCATCTCATAGAGTCCCAGACTGATTAAAAAAGAGCAAGGAAGTAGAGCATCAGCATTCATCGCACTGCACGCACTGTGTGACCAGCCACCTTACATGTTTCCTGATGAACTCGAACCTCAGACTCTGCAACAGCAGCCCTTCCTCTTTCAAGCTGCTTTGGTCAGAAAAGTAACTGACACACTGAGTCTCAGTCTGGGAAGTGTGACCTCATCACCTGATTTCAACATCACTTGCTGCTGTAGAAGGCTGTTCTCTGAGCAGAGCTGACATTGCCGTCTTAGTAAGAGTGGCTGTGATTACCCGCAAGAGACCCTCAAGATTAGGCCTATTAGTGTTCACTGATAGAAGAAGGGGGTAGGGGCAGTCATTAGACCATCAGCTGAGATTCAAGCCAGTGCTTCTTACACATCCCTCCCAGCTATATGCATTGCACATGGTCTCATGGTCTCAGAGAAGATTTAGTCTGTAAAGTGCAGAAGGTCAGATGGAGGGACAGCGACTCCTTCTATGCAGCTGTGAGGACTTAGCACCCATCGTGATGTAGGACTATTGAGGGATGCAGCTGCTTTGGGTCACGTATACTGTAAGTAAACCCTCACATATTTTCATGT
Source organism: Acomys russatus (assembly GCF_903995435.1). Lineage (NCBI taxonomy): Eukaryota > Metazoa > Chordata > Mammalia > Rodentia > Muridae > Acomys > Acomys russatus. Next base: position 69,487,099 of record NC_067137.1, read on the forward strand.
AAGTCAGACCAATAAACTCATTGGTTCACCAAGCTAGACTTGGGTGGAATCATACTTTGACCTGTTAGTGGTGCCCTATCTGAGGTGAGATGTTCATTCTCCCCATGAAAAAAGTTTACATGACATTCATACATGTTCCCACAAAGACACTAAGTCACCTCTCCGAGTAACAGAGGTCCTGTTGTCAGCTGTGTGGAGCACACAGGTGTCTGGGGCTGCTTTATTCCAGAAGCCAAAGCCTTCTTGACTGATCAAGAAGGAAAAGAAACCATCAAAGAAGAAGCTCACCTGATATACCATGCCTAGTGCTCAGAAAAGCAGACATGACACAAGCTCCTCTTCCCCAATTCCACAAGCATCTTTATGGAGGAGATGGAAACTGCCTTTGAAAGGGAGCAGTTATCATGAAATAAGGGACAGGCAAGAGAAAAGTAAGAAGGGAATAAACCAGAGAAAGAAAACACAAAAGAGCACTAAAGATGAGAGCGCCAAAGAGCATACAAAGGGGCCATGGTGGTAGTAACTGAAAGGGATTAGAAAAAAAAATTCTTTGTACAATAGAAGCCAACTAACAGACAAGACAAGGGATGTGTCTATGTCCAACCAAATGGGGCTGGTCAGAGGAAAGTGTTGGTGCATCATCACTTCAGTCTTCTTCATGCTACACAAAATATCAGGGTCAAGACAGCTGATATTTAAATGCTTAATAGCCCCTCAGTCGTTCAAAGCAAGGAAAGAGCAGTGCCCCCATGATGCACTTGCATAAATAAATTAGGGAAAATATATGGTGCTGTGAGTGAGTAGCTCTCAGTGAGGAGATAGAAAGGCGCCCTTGTCTCAGAGCCAGTGATCTTTGAAAAGGCGAGAGCTTTATGAGAAAATGCAAATGACTGATTCATGTGTATTTTTGGAGGGGGTATCTGGCATTTTAAAGAGTGTCTTGGTATTAAGGCTAGACACAACATGAAAAATCATCAGCAAATGACCACGCTGTAGTAGAATCTTCTGACATTTTCAGGGAGCTCATTTTTTTTTTTTTTCAGAACAATCGCTCTGTGTGCACTTCTGCAGAGCTGCCCATGTTGCTGAAATCGAGCCCTTCTGGGATTCAATAGAAGCACTATTTTTACATGTGCAAATTGTACAGGCTTTCTAAAATAAAACTGCTGGGCTAGAGACTCCATTATCCTACAATTACCACAACTGAAAAACATCTTCACTAGCTGCCCACAGATTGCCAGCAGATGAAGGAATGAACAAATACAATGGTAGTGCTTTGATTTTCCAGAGCCGTTCAAATCTACATTTATAGCCCTAGGAAGAAAAACATTTCCAAGTCATTGCTTGTCCCAGATTTCTACCTATTTTGCAGCGGGACGGGGTGGAGATAGTTCCGATTCATTCCTTTTCAAAGTTGTTTCTCACTAATCAGACTCACTTCAGGGAATTTCTGATAGCTGATACCATTCCCTTGGTGCCATGACTTTAAGCATTTCATATGTTTTCACTCACCGATTCCCTGGTAGACTAATTTTACCTGGCACCATCAAGGTGAGTTCTTGAACTCCTACTACTAATTGGAATTTTGACGGTTATAGCTTCCTCCTATGGTGACAAGTAATAAGATAGCAGAGAGAAACTAAGCTCATCTGTCAAGTCAGTAGGTCAGACACACTGCCCTGAAGCCTTGGAGAACCCACGAAGCTGAGTAATTAAGATGCTTGATGCTGACATGTGAGCTGTTGAGCCTGGAAAAGGTGAATTTTCCCTCGAAGCAGGGATTCACACGAGATTGTCAATACAGGAAGAAATTGAAACTTAAACATTTGAGAACTAAAGACACTTCTACATTTATTCCAACACTCTACAGCTTGAGAAGAATTCATAAGATAAGTTCTAAAGCTTTTATGAGTAAGTTCTTCCCAGTGTCTATCATGTTGGAAGTTAGGCAATCTTTGGTGTATTTCAATTAATGAATTGTGTTAGTATGATGGAATTCTGATAAATCCATCAGTAACTAGTTTAACTTTTAAAGATGGCAATAGCCAGAATATTTTTAATGATTTCCCCTTGCCTTAAGTACATGCTGGGACACCCTAGAATGAAAGATCAAGGAATCTTCAGTCTTGTAATAACTAAAACAGAAAAGGCATAACTACTTCAGTAATTCGAGTTAGTCAAAGATAAGAAAACTTGACCACGATTGCCTCCTTATCAGCAAATGTGTTGTCTCTTAATTCCTTGCTATAGAATTTGTTTTATGCCACAGAACCTCACGGCCACATATGGGAAATGTATATTGCAGTTTAAACGTACATTTCCAATGTGGTAAAAGTAATTTCCTTTCATTGAAAGTTTATCCTAAAAATTTACTCTGCTAGATTAGACTAAGGTCTGGGAACATCAAGGTCTTCTCTGCTGTTTGTATAACAAAGTGTCCACTGTGGGGTGTGCTTCTGTTCTCACTGCTTCTAAACATATACTCTAAGTGGCAGAGAAGACCATACGGGCACCCACCCAATGGGCAGGAAGATGGCTGGAATTTATCTACAAGTTGAATGGAAGTAGATTATAAACATGTCCTCCACAATTTTCTCAGAGGAATGGGGAGAAATTGTCATTGTAGCTCAGGCTCTAAATTGCTAGCAGTAGGGCTTCACCATGTCCACTGGAGGGTGATGGTGAACAGTGATGGCTTGCTGCCATCCTATGACTGTGTCAGCAGCTAGACACAGGAGTTATTCCTTCTCTGAACATGAGGAACTGGGGTCTCTTCTCCGGGGGTTTCTAGTGCCTTTTGTTACCTTGGTAGTGTGATTGGCAGTGCTAGCTATGCAATGTGACGGGCAGACAGACAAAATACATTTTTAATACACGAAAATAAATTTGGAGTCGCCATATCTTAAATTTACCTAGTAAATATTTGTTTACTTAGAATCTCATTCTTGTTCATGATATCAGCCACAATCAAAATTTATAATATATACGAGGCATAAGTGTACGATCACTTGAAGCTTGTTTTCTACATTTTTAAAGGACCTTTGCTATCAAATAACATTCTTTCAAGTAAATTCTGCAATGCTTTGCTTTATCAAAAACTACTGGTGCAACAGACCAAAAGATCTCTGTTAAAATAGAAAAAGAAAGAGAAATCTTTTTTCTAACACAAGTAAAAACTTATCAAAAAAATAAGTATAGCCATATAAAATACAAGCCATGAATTTAATTCTGTAGACCAGCCTTTCTCCAGGGCAACAAAGCATTCATTACCTTCCAGAGAACTAGTTTTTTCATGCTTATCATCCTGACTACCTAGTGCGGCAGCATAACACTTAATTGAAAACTATTTGATCCCCATCTTGAGCAGACAACATTTACCAGGGATGTAACCACCCAGCTATACATAGGGTAAAATTAGAGTAGGAGATTCTGGCAGAATCATATGTGCAGGGGACTGTTTTGTAGCAGAAGACAGATACTTGAGGAGAAATTTCTGTCCTGGTACTCTGAATGTTTCCAAACCAGACTGAAGCAAAGCTGTTTACAGCAGCACTGAGAACTGAACAAACAGGAAATGACCCATCTGCAAGGGAGGAAAAATATTCACTACGTTTTACACCTACATTTACACCTAGAGGAAAACATGGAATTTAAAAGATATCTGTATGATGAAATCTCAATAAAATAATGTTGGATGAAACAATCTGAGAAATTGTAAAAATACATGTGTAATACTATAGGTTTAACACCCATGTGTCCAGTGTACAAGTAAGTTAGCTGAGTCTCTTGTGATGCATATTTTTAATCCTAGCACTCAGGAGGCTGAGGCAGGGGAATTGTGAATTGGAAGCCAACCTGGGCTACACAGAAAGAGCCTCTGTTAAACATTTACGCATATTGTTAACAGACCAAAAAAAAAAAAAAAAAAAAAAAAGGAAGGAAGAAAGAAAAAGGAGGAGCACATACTCCACAAAGCAATTCTCTGTGGAGAGAAAGTTGAATTTCAATTTCAGTTGTGATTCTAAAGCATTACTTTGCCAGGGATCAAATGCACCTCTTAAAAATGTTAAACAGATGTTAAATCTGGAAAATAGCTAGATAGTGGATAGTATTTTGTTTTTGCTAGTTTGAAATATTATATAAAAATTTAAATAGAAAAAATCAGTCAAGTGTTTCCACATGGTTTACTATGGTCATTGAATATATTAGCCTAGTGGAAGTAACGCTGAGTTGCATCCTAGTTTTAGCACATTAGTTGCTTACTTATAATTTTCAAAAAACATGTTATCACATCTCCTCTTCAAATTAAGGCAGGGACCAGTCAAGTCTCTATTCTGTTACTATAACATTTGTGATCTTGTCATCCTCATATAAAAAAATAAATAGGAAGTTGAGAAGGTGGCTCAGCAGGTAAAGGTACTTGCCACCAGGTCTGACAACCTGAGGTTCAGTCTGTGGTCTACATAGTGGGATGAGAGAACTAATTCTAAGAAACTTTCCTCTGAATTTCACACATTCATATACATATGAATGTATACACATACACATACACACAGAGAGAGAGAGAGAGAGAGAGAGAAAGATGTACACTGAATGCAAATAAAAAATCCTATTGACTATCAGTTTCCCAATGTCTGAATTTTTATGTGTTCAAGTTATTAATTGATCCAAGAATTGTCATGAATTACACCTTCATCCTCTAGAATTGATTTTAAAATATAATTAATATTGATTGAAAGAAACAAACATCACAAAAGTATGGCACACATGATTATAGCAATTGACTCTAATTTACACCTAAATCTATCATAAGCAAGTGAATTTAAAATGAATTAGTCATATATACAGATACATATTTATATATCTGAAGCCGTTGACTATAACAGTAATTAAAAAGTGGACTGCTGTGTAGAAGAGGCAAAAAAATGGTTATTGCTCTTCTTTTAAAATGTATATGTATGGCAAAATCATACTTGTCAGATCTGTTCAATGCAAGGAGGTCCTGTGTTAAAACTTGCACAGTGAAGAGGGAAAGTGAAGCATGAGTTGCCATTGTCAACAGGATTTGACAAACCCCAAAGAAGACATTACTTTGAGGCTAAGAGATCATTCTTTATTGTTATTATCAGAGTTCTTCTAAAGAAATAAGCCTCATGGTTTGTTAAAATGATGGTGTGTGATGTTTTTCAAACCATCTACAGAAAGCAAGAACAAAAATATAGAAGAAAAAGTAAACAGACTACACTTTTGCATATGAGTTCTGAGTTAAAGAAAAATACGTCTTTGTGACCCAGGTGGCTAAGTGCCTGATTATAAAACTTGACCTGATGGAGACAGCCTGGCCACTTGGAAGCTGTAATCATGTTCAGCCCTCTATCATTTGCACCATTTCTCCAAGCATAGATGGAACAAAAAAAAAAAAAAAAAAAAAAAAAAAAAAAAAAAAAAAAAAGCCTTAGGACATGCTGTGTCTTAAAAGATGAAGGCTAGAGATGTTAAATAGCAAAATTCCTCAGGAAACTCAACCATGTGCTCTGCACCTTATCAGCTGCATATAAATAATGTAGTCTATCTGCCAAATTAAGAATCTCATAATGGGCTCTTTGGGTGGTATTATTGGTGAAAGACTTGGATTGGGCTGTGCTTCCCTGGAGGAAATGGGTAGATGACATAGTGGATAAGGAAACTGCATGTTAGTGGTAACAACACAAAATTAAAAATGACAGAATAAGCATGTGATGGGAAAGCAGACAACGAAAGGATCTGAGAGTGACAAAGAGGCTGCTCTTAATTAAATGTGATTATGCATCTGTTATTAAAGACAGGAGATCAGACTGGCATTGGGACACACTTTCTGACTTTTATAATTAAGAAGTAGGACCCCACCCACCTGCACTCATTTCTTTTAAAGTTTCAAATCCAGGAAGTGAATATTGAAGTAAGTCAGACATGAGTAATTCTGACCTAACAGCTATAGGACATAATAGAATTTGGAAATAAAGGCTGTGGGGTCCATTACTGGAACCCCTCCAACAACAGCAGAGTCTTACAAACCTTGGAAGATTCTCATCCTAGTTTTTAAAACACTATCCAACACTTAGTGTGACAGAGTCCTTGCAGAATAAAAAGTATCTAATTTTTGATGCCAAAAATACAGATCAGTTTTAATACTGATGGGGCCTTTAACAATTAGTTGCTATTGAGTTTTGTTTTTATTAGCACTTCTATAAAATGTATTATTTTTTAAAGCAGTAGCAACATATTAATACTGTTAATGTTGGGATTTGTTACGTTTTCTTCACAGGATTGCCCAACATTTGTAACTCAAGTTTCCTTCAGTTGTTGTCATTGTCAGATAATCAATTCAAGGAATGATTATTAGACAATTATTCTATATAAGGTAATGAGATTGAAGTGTGAATAGGAAGGCCAAGAAAGCACACAGCATGACTTCTGTTCCATCTGAAAGGGAGTTTCAGGGGAATGTGCACCCAACAAAGCCTCTGTGAAGAAGAAAGACTTTATTAAGGGTTTCTGCAGTCTTTAAGATCCATGCCTAGACAAGCACACTGGTTCTGGAAGGTTAATTATCCCAAGTGAGAAAAACCACCTTAATTCTAGACCCAACAAACAATGGCTCCTGTCCACCTGCCTAAAAAAGAAGAAACTTACTGCTAAAAAATGAATTTATAGCTGGGCTATCCATGACTTGCTTAAATCAAAGTACTTGATATACGAGCAGGTATAAAGTTCAAAATTGAATTAGCAATCCATAACCTTAGACCTCAAATCCCTAAATGGATCATTGAATTATTACAAGCAGACTACATAATTAACAAATGTTATTAATGTACACATATGAGCCACTGTCTTTCAAAAGCTGGGGCATGAGCAATGCAGAATTGTTCACCACTTCCAGCACTGATGCCTTCAGTTACACTGAATGGGTGAATACCAATTTGGGCATAATTTCATTGTTTTATTCAAATTAAGTAAAGCATTTGTGTTCTGCTACACTGTCTTTTGTAGGACACATTTAGTTAATATATTATGAGTGTATTTCATCTAAGTACCTAGCTTATAGTTTTTCTTTAAATCATTAAACAAATATATAATGTTTTGTTCCATTCTATATTTTATTAGATTGTTCCCCTGTTACTGCAGATTTAAGTTCTGATATTTCTCTATAATAAACAACACTAATATACAATATTGCTATAACTAGATGTTATGAAAATCCCTAATTATTTACTAGAATAATTTTACATATTAAATTGCTAAGACGAAATGCATATCCTTAAGCAATATTTGTTGCTAAATTCACTTCTCAAAAATTTTATCATTATGTACTTTTTTTCATCAAGCTACACCAAGAACTGCTTAGAGAATTGCCCATCACTACTACTCATACAGTTCCCTAAATGACAGTGTGTGAGTTGAAGTCTCTTTTCCTTTGTGTATCTGAAAGCATTATAATCCAAGAGGTACTTAAAAGGGAAATCAATACAATGTGAACTCTTCTGGTCTTGCGATATCTGCAAACGTGGGAGAAAGCCAGCTTTTCCTTGAAAATGGCTTTGTTTTTCAACAGGAGCTACCTCCACAAAGGAGAGCGGGGAAAGAATGGGGATGTGGACAGGAAGGCTGAGGCAGTAAGTAAGTAGTCTTCCATTCAATAGAAAGACGGACACAATAGGATTTCTCAGTGCCAGGAACCTTGGGAAAGTGTCTCCTGAGAACAGGAGCCCTTCATTCTGCTCATGACAGAAGTTGAATTGTTGGGTCTGATTACAGTGAGTGAAAATCAAAAGACCCTGCCTCTCTTTGATCTTTGTTAAGTGTTGTGATGTCTGTTTCTATTTAGAGAGGACTAGGAACTACCCTTTGAAAGAAAATGCAGGGTTCAGGAGCCTCTTAATGTACATTGAATTCCCTTGACCCCCCACACACCTCATAGCATAACTTACGTTTGCTTATGTCCATGTGAAATAAAAGCTTATAAGACAGAAAGAAAAAGAGGGCAGAGGTTGGAAAGAGAGGATGTAACCAAGTAAAGGAAGTGAAATTTTAGAGCTGGAAGTCCCTTAGTTCTGCTTAGATTCTGTACTGTCCTGTACTCAGATCTTCCTCCCTGCTGTCCAAACCTGTTTTCCCTCTGAAGCGCCTGGTCGCCTTTTGAGCTGCATTGCTTACTAGAGCTCCTGTTTAGTGGAAAGGATTGATGGATCTGAATAGTGGGGTTTCTCCTTACTTGTTGTTTTTGTTGGGGAGAGGGAGTGTCAAAGAGATGCTTAGAGCCCCAGGCAATAATCTAAAGTCACTTTGTTTAAATGAACTAAACATTTTTTAAAAATGGATTTCTCTCCTGGAACCCTAGTGGGGATCTCTCAAGTGCAGAGGCAAATCCACAAAGACAGAAACTGGAAGCAAGTCCAGGCAAGAAAGGCTGGGATAGACAAAGCTGCACTTGCTATAGGGGATTGAAAATTGCCTAGCAGCTAAGGGAGTTGTGGTTAATCAGAAAGGAGTAGGATGCAGGAATGAGAAGTATAATGAAATATTCTAGGCAAACAGTGAAAGTATTTCATTGCCCTGAAATACTAGCTACTAATAATTATGACGTAAATCATAAATCCACCCACCTACGCTGTCTTTCAGAGTGAAGCTCACACCAAAGCCTTGCATTGCAATGATGCTAAGATGGGAGGCCTCCTGAGAAATAGAAAGAAAAAGAACCTAGAGAAGTCAGAAAGTTAGTTGAGGGAACTCCTGCATGGTCTTTTCTGGTTAACACCTGTTCTAGCAGTGGATCTGTCACACCCACAAACAGTGATATCCTTACAGTTCATTTAGTAAAACTTTATTCAGATTGTGCACGTTTTCTCTTCACATACACTTCTGTTTCATGAGTTTATCAAAGACCCCACACTGTATTTATTTACCATGCCTCTAACCTGGCTTGGACAGTGTCTCAGAATTTCCTAGCCTTTGCTGACCTTGGCAGTTTTGAAGAGCACTGGTCAGATTTTGCTGGTTTTCTGTTTATATTCCCAAATGTCTTTGAATTTTAATTCTTCTAATTTTTGTAATGGTAAGATCAAGGCCAGATATTCAGGGGAAACAAGCCCTAGAAAAGTGAAGTATTTTTCTCAGAAAAGCCACTTAGGAGTTTAAAAATGAAATTAATAAATGGCCCCAAGGCTTTTGAAATGTTTCCCATAATTGTACCTCCTAATTAATTTTGCATCTTTCACCATGAAGTGATATCAGTAAGGCTGTCATGACCTTTTCCATCAAAAACTTTTAGAAATTTGGAAATCGGATTGTCTTCTTCAACAGTGATATCATCTGTCTCTTTCTGATGAAGAAACATACTGATGCCCTAGCTCTGTGCATATGCCAGTCATTAGACATTGTGATGAGGTACTTCTTTGGGCTTTTGGTTTCAGAAGTGCCTGGCTGTGGGCAATAGGTTGTCGTCCATAATGGCAGGAAGCTGCAGGCAGTCGCTGAAGCACAATCCAGGGAGGAATGCTGCTTCCTGGCTTGTTCTGCATGGCTCACTCAGCCTCCTTTTGCTGGTGCCACCCACACTGATCTGAGTTCACCTACTCCCACCGTTCATCAAGAAAACATCTGGCAGACTTGCCTACAGGCTGATTTGATAGGGTCAGTTCATTAGCTGAGAGTTCATTTTCCTGGACAGGTCCAGGTTTGTATCCAGTTGACAAAAAACAACCAGCACAGCATAAATAAAGTAGAATTTTCTTTCCAAATTGTTATGTTAACGGCCTCTAGTCCAATTTCCTTTCTGAAAAATGTCTGCTCCTGGATCTTTAGGAGGACTCAGTGCCAGCCTGTTGGAAAACAAAGTGGACACCCATGCCTCTCTCCCCCAGGGTCTTGGCCTACAGTCCTCTCTGAGGGTTGGCTGCTGGTGGCTTTCTCAATGTAACATACAGGAAACTAGAATATCTCTAGCCCTAAACCAGCTCCAGTCCCGCTTTCTGGAAGCATCCTAATATCCCTTCAGGCCAAGGTACAGATGGCAAGGTATAGGGGGGAAAGCGGTTTTGTTTCTTGCCTAATTTCAGTTTCCTGGAAGAAAGTAGAATGTACAGAATTATTTTCAGAAGCAAAGACTGAATTGTCTGAAAGAATAAAAGAAAAATAAAAGGGGTTCTCTCTTTCCTCTTATCATCCTAGGCTTTCTTACCAGCTTCTCCAACAAAAATGCTCCAAAGGCTCTTGGACTATGATACCAGAAAGAGTCATAAGCACTGATGCCACTCATAGTACCATTATGTCTTTGCTGTCATAAGGACCTGAGAGAAACGATTTATAAGGATCAAAGCTTGACTCTGCTTCTGATTTTAGGTCGTGGTCAGTGGGCTCCACTGTACTGGACATGAAGCAGAAGGTCATGATGCTGGGAACATATGGTAAAAAAGGCTGTTTCTACATGACAACCAGGAAGGAGAGAGAGGCCAAGAGAACAAGGCATATGTTTCTAGGGCATGCCAGTAGGGACCTCCTTCTTGAATGTGGGCTCCCCTACATCTATATGGCCACCCAGTTTCCACTCCCGGTTTTCCACCGCCTTGTTCGTGCTCTACTACGAGGCCAAAATGGGGCCAGATACTCATTTTCCAAATTTCTCTTGCAGTTAATGCAATGTCTCATCATGTTATGAGAGAGCTAGTTCTTTGGAATTCTAAGGCAAAAAGTTCTTCCTTGATACAGAAAGGGACATAGCAGGAAAGCTTTGTCCTCTGTTTTTCTGCTATGGCTCTGTAAAGATGAAATCATGGAGGCTATTTCAGTCACAAGGCAACAGGTCCAAGGACAAGGACTGGAACACTAAGACTAGAACCAGATAAAAGAGACAGAGACAGAGAATCAACCCTGAATGGCTAAGTGGACTCTCCGGGTCCTAAGCATTCTTCTGAGCAGTGGAAAAAAGCACTGGCTTTCCTCCTGGCTCTACAGCAATTGCTACGGGAGAACTACATGTATATTTTGTTTTTCTTTGATATTTTTAAACTGTAGTTAACCATTTTAAATTGTTATTTTACTTTACAAAGGGAAAGTTTCTTCTTTCCTTTAAAAAAATATGCTAGCCACATCTGGCTACAGTTGTATCTGACAGAAATGACCTGGAAATCACTGATGACTGCCACTTTTGGGTGGATCTGTGCTCTGATCTTCAGTTAATAATTTCCTTATTTGGTCTACTTAATGAATATGTATTACCTGGCTGGGCCTTATAGGATTTTTTGATGGGAGGAAGTGACTCTTAGTAGCAGGCTTTGTTTAACACAGGTGTCCCTGGATACTCTCTAAATATTTTGATAATTTTTACAAGAAGAATTGTCTAAAATGTTGGAGAATATGTACCTTGAGGACCATAGAAATCTGGCTCTGGCAACTTTTCAATGCCCTTGTGGGACCTTAAATCCCTCCCTTCTCCTCTCCTCTATTCCTCTACCTTTTCTCAGAGCTACTGGGGCACAGTAAGCTGATTAAAATTGCCTGTATACCTGCTAATGTGAGTGGGGGTAGCCCACAAGGCCTCAGCTCCACACAAAGCACTACAGGAAAGCAAGGAACTCTGGGAAGAGGAGAAACAGTCCTTCACAGGGAAGAGCACACTAGTTGGTTATCCAATGCCAAATATTTACACAAGTGACATTATACAGACTGAGTAGGATATATATGAATATATACACATATATATGCACACATATATCATCCTAAATATAGGAACTTAGTTATAATATATATACATATATATGTGTGTGTATATATAGATAGATAGATACTGATATAGATATTCTTCAGTGCTTTTGTCTGTTGCTCAGAAGAATGCTTAGGACACGGAGAGTTCACTTAGCCATTCAGGGTTGATTCTCTGTCTCTGTCTCTTTTGCCTGGGTCTAGTCTTAGTGTTCCAGTCCTTGTCCTTGGACCTGTTGCCTTGTGACTGAAATAGCCTCTATGATTTCATCTTTACAGAGCCACAGCAGAAAAACAGAGGACAAAGCTTTTTTGCTATGTCTCTTTCTGTATCAAGGAAGAGTAGTTTTTGCCTTAGAATTAAAAGAACTAGCTCTCTCCTCACATACTATCACGTGTGTGTGTGTGTGTGTGTGTGTGTGTGTGTGTGTGTATAATTTAATAAATATTAGGCCATGAATTTTAAATGGCACAAAGAGGGCTATAAGGTAGGGTTTAGAGGAAGGAAAGAAAGTGGAGAAATGATATGACTATACTGTAATTTTTGAAAATTAAAATCAAAAATTAAAAAAGCAAAAAATAAAAATTAGCTATCTAATTTCCAGATGTTGGTGCTGGAAACAAAACTCATATTCTATGTAAGAGCAATTTGCTCTTACTCACTGAATCCATCTCTCCAGCCCCAAAAAACCTCAGAAAATCTCAAGATTTCTAACTGATGTTATACAGTGCATGCCCCATAAAGCATGCCTAAAATATAGAATGTATACAAGGGCAGTGTCTATACTTGTGAGCTGTGCATTTATGTATTCAATCCATATGGATCAAAAATATTTGGGGAGAAAGTTGTGTCTATGGTGAAAAAAATGTTTTTTTCTTCCGTCAGGGGCTAATATTTAACAATTATTGAAATAGAAATTACATTACACTCATTATTATAAATATATGATTTAAACTTTTATGACATGAAGATATGTCCTGGGTATATGCAAATATCATGAATTTTAATACAAGGTGTTTAAGCTGCTCTGAACTTGTGTTTGCTCAGGAAGGATTTCCTTTAGGAACCAGTGTCTCCCCACACAGGAACACTGTACGTGGCCATGGATTAAAACTCGTCCCTGTGTTTGTGAAAGGAGTGGTAAAAGACAGACGCTATTCAACAAAATGTGCTGGATCACCAACCTCATTAGTATGATTGAAAGGTAAATATAAACATGATTGACAACAGAGAAGATAAATATAAGTCCCTATTGAGAAGGGTGTTCAATAGAGGAAACTGAGTATATTACTGATCCACAAAGAGAAAGCTTGAGATTTGCCTCGAACTTTCGTGGCAGCCATATGCAGCATGATCTCCTATCCATAGCAGAAAGTCTCACTGTGCAATGTCCAGGAGCAGTTAGCCTTGGAGCTTCACCCACAGATATCATAAGGTAGTTTTTCAGGAAATATGACAGCAAGTAAGTGGAGCAGGCCAAAGTCAGCGCCTGTGTTGGCTTGCCAGCGTGTACCATGCACCTGAGATAAAAAACTTATATTGAGGAATGGGTCATTTTGGCTTAGTTCTAGAGGTTTAGACCATTTTTTTCCTTTTTTTTTTTTCCTTCTTTCTTTGTAAGCCTATTTCTTTGAGCCTGTGGCACAACAGTACCTCATGACAAGCATATTTGGTAAAGAAAAATTCCTCCTCACAGCAGCCCAAGAAGCAATAAAAGAAGCAGCCAGAGTCCCAATTTCAAAGACATACCTAAATGACCTAATTTCCTTCCACTAGGCCTTACCTTTTAAGCAGCAGTTCTCAACTGGTGGATTGGGACCCCTTTGGGAGGGTTGAACCATCATCCTTCCACAGGGGTCAAATATCAGATCTTTTCATCAAAATTCATAAGAGTAGCAAAATTACAGTTATGAAACAGCAATAAATTAATTTTATGGTTGGAAGTCACCACAGCATATAAGCTTGGTTGACAGCGGAGAAGGTAAGTATAAGTCTCTATTGAGAAAGGAATTCGTTAGAGGAGGATGAGTTTATTACTTTTAGTGGAAGTTTTGGTTATGTTATGTAAGCATGCTTTTGTTTTGATCCCAAGTCTGGCATGTGAACCTGCTTTAGTCTATCCACAGTTGATAACAGCTTCAAGGGAAGGCAGGTGATCTGTCAGCTGGGAACTGCTTTGTGTAGGGGTGTTGTCTTTGCCAGCTGGAAAACATCCTTGTGTGGGCTCTGAGAGGATATAAATAGGGTCCCAGAGAGAAGAGACACACATACGGGGGGGGAGGGCAGACAGACAGACAGACAGAGACAGAGAGAGCACTTCAAGTCGCTTTGAGATGTTCCTAGAGAGAAACGCTCAGGAGAATGATTCAGGAAGGCTGCTGTTGGTTAGTTCTACTGTTGCTGCTGCTGTTTGCTGTTTGTTTCTTGCTGTTTGCTGTGTAACTGGGCTACTGGAATCCTGACAACAAAGAGTGGAATCTCTCCAAGGAAATACATTCTAATGTGAACATCTCCTGTCCCTACTAACTTTCTTTCTCTCCTACCTAAGGTCGGTGGGTTGGAAGGGAGGTAGAAGCATGAAGGAACCCAAAATAAAGTATGCTTTTAAAAAATCAAAGCCTATAGGTGGTGCCTAACATGGGGCCTGAATGGTACAATTATTTTTTATTTAACTGTGTTTTTAAAATCAATTTCTCTCTTAACTCAGCTATCACACAAATAATTGAGACTATTTTTTATTTAAACAAGCTTCACAGCACAAGAACAAGAACCAAGCAGGTATTACTCTTTTTTTAACCCTCTAAGCTAATTTGGCTTCTTCCCAGCTTACAGCCAAGAGATGCTTGTACTTTGCAGCTTTCCTTGTTCCAGCTCGCGCTCTCTCTCTCTCTCTCTCTCTCTCTCTCTCTCTCTCTCTCTCTCTCTCTCTCTCTCTCTCTCTCTCTCATATCTCCTGGGCCTTTACTGTCTCTCAACCCCCTTCTTTCTCCTCTAACTCATATTCTCCAGGCTGGCAAGAAGTTCAGCCCTATTCTCTCCCCTGCTCGGTGATTGGATGTAAGTTGATTTATTGGCATATCATGGGACAATTGGAGAGCAGTGTTTATATAACATTGAGACAGGAGATTCTCAGAACAGGGATTGCAATCAAATACGGGGTGGTACAGAAAACAGCATTTGAATTACACAATAACCTTTTGCCTACAATTACTGCTCCAAAAAGAAAAAAGCTTGAGATTTGCCTCAAACTTTCATGGCTCCCATATCAAGTGTGCTCTTATATCCGTAGCAGGTAGTCTCACTGAGCAAAGGCCAGGAGTGGTCCTAGAAACCTACAAGAAGAACATTATAATGTGCATTTCTGGGCCCAGGGCTCCTGCTTAAACTATGGCATCAGCCAAGGACAATATGTGCAGTGAACTTCGAACCCATACCCAGATCTAGCCAATGGACAGGACATTCTCCAAAGTTGAGTGTAGAGTGGGGTCTGACTTTCACACAAACTCTGGTGCCCCATATTTGACCATGTTTCCTGGATGAGGATGAGGAAGGATAGCAGGCTACCTAGAGGAGATTTGATACCCTATGAGCATATGCAGGGGGAGGAAGTCCCTCTCGGTCACATTCATAGTGGAGGGGAGTAAGGGGAAAATGGGAGGGAGAAGGGATTGGGAGGATACAAGGGATGGGATAACAATTGAGATGTAATATGAATAAATTAATAAAACAGATTTTAAAAATTGTATTAAAGGGTTGTAGCATTAGGAAGGGTGAGAACCACTGCTCTAATGGTTTTAGTACTTCTCAACAGCACAATAGACTAGAGACTAAGTATCCAACTGGCGCACTTGCAACGGATACCTGCAAACCACAGCTGTGTTTCAGCAGTATCCTGGGGGTGCTGCAACCTGGTAAGTTGCTGGAATCACCCCAGTTGTAGTTTCACGCAGCCGGTGGGCATGGAAGACTTCTTGTCACTTAGCACAGTTGCAATGAGTCTATTTCACCTGAATTTCAGATGAGAGGTTATGGTCTTTTTATACCATCTAACCTGATGATATTTATTGCATAATGAGAACTAAGTGTGGTTATGGGCTATACTTTCAAGATAATTGGTGCTTGCAACATACATAATTTTTCTCTCTCAATTTCAATAATAACTCCTGGTGGATTCCAATAAGGAACTGGTGTGTTATGGCTTTCCTTCTTTCTGTCTGTCTGTCTGTCTTTCTGTCTGTCTGAAATGTCATCATTCAATGTTTAACTTAAAACACTTTAATTTATAGTTTATTTAAAATATCATTTGCTACATTTACTGAAAGTATTTCTCAAAATGGTTTTATCATTTCATTACAGTTTGCATATAAATCACAGTGTAGAATAGTCTGTCCTGCAAAGGCCCATTTGTTTTTATAAAAATAGTGTAAAAATTAGGGAAGAACTTAACATCTGTACTATTATAGTTAATAAGAAAATCTTAATGATAAAGACAAAAACTACCACATTTCAATTTTGTGGTAAAACTGTGTCGGGTCAAATCAAATGGGTATACAAATGTAATTATTTATATCTATACAAATATAGATGATCATATAAAGTAGCTCAATCTGTGTATATCTCTACACATTTTAACTACACAAGTAAACATTGTTATAAAATTGACATACTCATAAAACATATACTAAATGCAGTTATTTTAACTTCTTAACACTTAAAAATAATTTGGGAAAAACAAAATCTGGAGAAATAATTTCAGGAAATATTACTGGTAAAAACTGAATTCATACACTGCTTTTCCTTAGAAAACACCCCATTTAGCAAGCAGAATTATGTTCTGCTTCATTTGGCCTTCCTGCTTCACAAATATAAAAGCTCCTGTTCGGTTGTGTCTTGCTTCCACTCTTGTATTTGCTGTATTAGCTGCTGCCAATGATAATGGCCGTAACAAAGACAACAATGAAAATAATTTGCTTTGTTCTCTTTTTTGTGTTCAGGTTTCTAGAAGATGTCCACAGAAGTAAAACAGTATTTGAAAACAAATTCCTATAATTAGTCACACTTAAAATTATATATGCACACACATACACACACGATTAAGTTAAAATGTTTTCGCAGATTCAACCAGAGAAATGGAAAGCAAGCGTCATTAATAACGATTGTACTTAGATAAGACTTTACCATCTAATTTGTTTTTATGTTATCTTCTGTCAGCACAATACCAGTACTTGATAATATGCATGGGTGTGGATGTCAATAGATAAAATAACTGTAATCTCAGGGATCTTCATTCTTTTTCAAGATTGCAGATATGAATTTTCAGATTAAAGTAGCAAATAACTCCTGGAACAGGTATATAAGCAAAGTTACCAAGACTAATTCTGCAAAAACTAAATAGCAAAGAGAAAACTTTTGAAAGGGAGCAGTATTTGAAGATCATCTTCTATAAAAACAGGAAGAACAGCAATGGAAAACTTCTGCTCATGTACAGATGCCATACATCAATGGAGTTGTACCTGAGTGTTCTCAGAAATAGTTTATCAGTTTATAATTCTGTATCAAACAAATCATCATCCCTGTGTGGGGAAAAATTAACAAATTTCCATCTCAACAACAACAAAGAAGAGAGGTTACTTAACCTACATCCATATGTAAACAGCTTCCATGAAGGAAAATTTTCAGAAAATAAAGCCACTTGTTCATGGTGGCTCATTCCTATAATTCTAGTCCTTGAAAGAGTCAAGTGGAAGGATTGGGAGCTTGAGGATAGCCTTGGCTACCTGATGAATTCAAGTGCAGCCTAAGCAACTGAGATAGCAAGATTCTGTCTCAAAAACTAAACAACAAAAAAGCATGCAAAAAAAAAATAGATGACTATACAATAAAAATAAGCAGCAACAATACAAAAAAGAAGGATTGCTATTAATGCAAATGTAAAGGAATATGATTCTAAAATATTTAAACTTAACATTTGAGGAAGTAGGTGATTAGTATTAAAGCATCACCTATTTTTACCACAGTCCCTCTCCACAGCTCCATAAAAAAATCAACTGAAGACTTAATAAGTAAAGTATGAGCACTAAAATTATAAAATACCAAAAAGGAAAAATGTATAATCCATAAGCTTAAGAAATGAATATTAATTGGCCCAATCCCTCAGCCAATCCAACAGAATGAAGTGAGTTAGGGGATCTAAAACAAAGGCATAGCTGACAGCATAATAAACATAACAATAAGCAAAATAAAGCTCCTAGTTAAAGGGAGGTTTTCCTATTGAGCATGGTGGTACATATCAGTAATAGTAGCACTTAGGTTATCTCAAGTTCGAGGCCAACCTGGGCTGTTAACATGACCCTGTTTTATATTTTAAAAAACTAATAAAAGAACATTCTCAGATGAGAGGAGGAGAAAAAACTAAGCTTAAATACATTTTTTAAAATCTAATAATTATATCAGGATTTTTACTAGTCTTCCTCCAAATTTATAAATCAATCTCTTTATCAGTTAAGTGTTTTTATGAGGTTGTATATTTTGGTTCAAAAATAATACTGAATAACAAAACAAATTTTAGTTGTAATTACCATTTTATTCTATTAATTTATACATCACGAATTCTATTATATAAAGCTAAACTTATATTCAACAATAAAACTGTGATCTACAAAATTAACTATACCACCTACTTATTGGCATGTTGTGAACATCTGCTTAGAAGCTGGTGTTTTGCAGCATCAGGAGCAGTGTGTCCCTAGGGCCCCACATTCAGTTGTATTATCCAGAGGAACTATAGACCTTAAACCCCCTTTATTTGTCAGTCTGACTTCACACTCAGCACAGAGGTAGGATCACAGTAGGTCTGCTTGTTGGTAGAAGTGAATAAATTGCCTGAGCACTCTCACTGTACCTCATGTTATTGATGACCTGTGATCCCAATTACCTTGCATCTGTAAGGACTTTATGCAAGGACTAAATGAATATGAATACTTGGTGTAATGACATCACACAGTGCAGCCATAAGTGCTTATGTTTTCTTGGCTATTCTTTTGCCATGAAAATATACCAATACTCTTACAGAAGTGGATAGCAGTGGCCAAAATGTACATTAAGTCAGCTAACCAGAATAATTCAGGTTGTAATTTGGGAAGCAGTAGGTGGACGGAATTTTTTTTTCCTTTCATTTTACATTGTGGGTTAGACATAATCTTTTATCTAGCCTGAGATAACAAAAGAGTACTATATCTAATGAATGTTTCATAATGGTTCAATTTGACATTATTTAATTTTCTCTTTAAAGTGTATATTTTGTTTGTGTGTATTTTTGCCTGCATATATGTCTGTACACCATTTGCATGCCTGCAGGGTCTAGAAGAGAACATCAGATCCCCCAGATCTGTTATAAATGACTGTTAAGCACCAAGTTGCTCGTGGGAATTGAGCATGGTCTCTGGAAGTGCTCTTAACCATGGAGCCATCTCTCCAGCTTCATGGTCTTATTTTCAAAGTCTTTCACTTTCTTATCTAAAAGGTGGATGCAATTATGATATGAAAAGACAATGTCATTGAATTTAAAACACTTTGAAAATTAAAGGTAGAGGTCAGGAAAAAAGTGTGTTGTTTGTCAAAGTCAAAACACTTTTGTGTACTGAAAATATGGCTTAAGCCCAGATCTCAATATTCAAATAGCCTCCTTTTCATGACATCCGTATGTATTTTTCATGAGTAAAAACATGTGGACAAAGCCAGGGGTTTAGAAAATTGTAATACCTGGGCAATTCCCTGGAGAACCTTGAGAAATGGCATTAGGTCCTTGGCCACTGCAGCACATTAGAACTCTACAGCAAGAAGCATTTAGTGTTCCGTTGTCATTCATTTCAGAGATGAATTCTCCTATGTGTTCTTTTTTCTTTCTTTTTTTTTTTGAAAATATTTTATGTTTCTTTTTTAACATATACATTTATATGCTAAAAAATTTACATGTATATGTATATACATGTATATGTAAAAACATTTACATTATTACATATGAGTAAAATAAACTACATACAGCAGGAAGAACCACAAGACAGCCAGGAATTATATAAATGTTATATACATAGTGATTTGGCCATTTGTATTTGGCAAACTTGAAGTAAACATCTTTCCTATTTTGTTGGGTGTAAATTTCTGAATGGACATTAATATCTATCATATCTCATCTCTATTAACTTAAAACATCTATTTTTATCTAAAAACATCTTAACTCCTAGCCTACTAAGCTTAATTGAAAGCTACACTCCCTATATTAATTTTAACATAAGTGCCTATACCTTCCTGATCTCCATAAGACTGTAAATAATTTAAAGTAGTTTGTCCTTGACGTTTAAATCACCAAAGTTTAGCTCCATGCCCGTCTTACCATTTAGCACAGAGCTTGGGTAATATTCAGTGAGTGTTTCAAATGAACCAATAAATGGAAAGTCCAAAAGCAACGTAACAACTCCAAGTCTGTCCTTTAAGATAAATATAAGGCAGTGAATTGATTTTTCTTGTTATTTAGCCTTTAAAAGGGCACCAGATTTGCCTGGTTCTTTCCTCAAGATATTTGTAGTTTCCTTTGCCCAAAGATTTTGTTGAGACTAGCACAAGGAAGGCTAGTAGTATATCTCAAGGGTTGCAGCATTTGCATAGCATGTGAAGGCCCTGGCTCAACCCCAGGTAAACAGGAACTAAATAAATGTGGTAATATCCACTGAGGTTTTAGAGTGTTTAAAACCAAGATGAGTTACCATTCAGATAAAGCATATCTCTCAAGTTTTGTTTTTATGTTTTTAAAAATATAATAACCTTCTCTGAATTAAAAAAAAAAATAGCATCAGTTACTGGAACCACTCAGCTATTCTCAAGACTGCACTAATACGTTTCTTTTATTTTCTTGCAATTTTCAATCACGCAATGCAACTGGAAAAAAATGTTTCCGGTAATTAAAAAGTGTTCCTTCTTTTAATTCCTGTTATAAAACTGAAACTATTTGCTAATATGTTAGTAATTATTTTCTCTGTCTATATATTGAGAAAAGGAAAACATGAAACTAGAAGCAGTTTTTGAAAAACTAAAGGCTCGAGATCACTTCAGCCATCACAGTTGCACACAGAGGCTGATTGTACTCTATGGGGCCTTTCCCTCGGTCCTGTGAGCTGGACCCTTTCCTAGTTGAAGGGCTGGTTCCTTACCTGAACAAAGTACTGTGAAGATGTGGCCACTCCTTCTTTCTGAGGTTCCGTTCTCACATCCTCCATGGCCTCTCCAAGGTTACACGCAGCCTGAGAGGTTCCACTCTCACATCTTCCATAGCCTATCCATGGTTACACACAGTCTAAGAGATTATACCTAAGATGTTTATTCTTATGATAAAAATGGACTAGTAATTGACATGACCATGATTTGATCAACTAACAATTAACTTGTATAACTTATTCATCCTAAACTGCCTGCAATAGCACTTTCAAAGTACTGGAAGTAAACCTTGTATTATAATTGAGTTATATGGGAATACTACCTCATATAAGAGTAGAAATATATATAATGTATGTGAAGAATAATCTTACTTTTGAATTCTATACCACTGTATCTGAAATTACATTTATTTTGCATCTATATACAAAATTCTAGACCAGTGAGTTGAAAATAATCTTGTGAGTGACAATTGAGGCATTGAGGAGTAGATTCCCTATAGCCATCAAGAAGCATTGTCTGTGCCTAGACTTTCACATCTCAGCCAGTCTCAGAGCTATTCCAAGGCAAATGGATGGAACTAGAAAAGATTATCTTGAGTGAGGTAACCCAGACCCAGAAAGACACACATGGTCTATATGCACTCATAAGTGGATATTAGCCACATAAGGCAGGATAACTACACTACAGTACAGAGACTGAAATATCAATCAAGGACCATGTATGATGCGGACCTAGATCCACTGCTCAGATGTAGTAGCATAGTCTCTTTCTGGGCCACACACTGTGGAGAGTAGGAACTACTTTAGACATGCACTCTGGCCACCGAGGGCAACCTGGCCAGGCTACTGAGGAAGAGGTAACAGTTAGTCAGATAGGTTGAGGTCAGATGTTAGGGGAGGATGGCTCCCCTCTGCGAGGACTAGAGGAGGGAGATATGACGGAGGGAGGAAATGAGGGAGGGGGAAACAATCAGGATAGATATGGGCTTTTAAATTAACTATGTGTGTACTTGGAAAGGTCATGAGTATTCTTGACCTTGGCTTCCTGATATGAGAAAGAATGGCAACAAGCCATTCTAAGACCTTTTGCAGTATGTAATTCAGTTAAGACTCTTTATTTGTTTAAACCATACTTTATTTCATGTAATGGAATTTGCATATTAAATAATACCAGAGTAGAATGATCTAATGTAGTTTTAAAGAGAAGGAAAAAAGGAGGAAATCTCAGCTTATAAAACTCTTGCCTCCAGAACAAGTTTATTAAGCAGATGACAGGGCAGGAGATGTGGCTCAACGGTTATGAACCCTGGATGCTCTTCTAGAGGCCTCAGGCTGGATGCTCTTCTAGAGGCCTCAGGCTGGATGCTCTTCTAGAGGCCTCAGGCTGGATGCTCTTCTAGAGGCCTCAGGCTGGATGCTCTTCTAGAGGCCTCAGGCTGGATGCTCTTCTAGAGGCCTCAGGCTGGATGCTCTTCTAGAGGCCTCAGGCTGGATGCTCTTCTAGAGGCCTCAGGCTGGATGCTCTTCTAGAGGCCTCAGGCTGGATGCTCTTCTAGAGGCCTCAGGCTGGATGCTCTTCTAGAGGCCTCAGGCTGGATTCTCAGCACCAAGAAAGAGGCCCAAAACCATCTGTAACTGTGGTTCTGGGGCATTTAATGCCTTCTTCTGACTTCCATTGGTTCCAGACACAAACATGGTACACATGCATACATACACTAAATACCCACACATATACAACAAAATTTTAATTTTAAATATCAATGTATCTAAATAAGTCAATGCAACAAATGTATTCACTATAAAACCAACCCCCATTCAAGATTCAGAGGAAAAGTAGACACACTACAGAGGGGCTTCTTTTTTTTTTTTTTTTTAATTGAAAATAGATGATTTGCAGCTGGCTGTGGTGGCACACTCCTGTAATCCCAGCACTAAGGGATGCATGAGGGTATCTGAGAGTTCAAGGCCAACCTGGTCTACAAAGTCCATGACAGTCAAGGCTACACAGAGAAACACTGTCTCAAAAAACAAAAGCCAAAAAAAAAAAGAGATAGAAAATAGATTATTTTCATACAGTATATTTTGATAATGGTTTCCTCAACCCTAACTCCTCCAAAATTCTCCGTGCTTTCTCTATCATTAGAATTGGCACCCTATCTGTCTCACCTTAGAAAACAAATAGATATGTAAAGAATAATAAAATACATTAAGATACAACAAACCAAACAAACCAGAATGGGAAACAAGCAAACAGAAACAAACAATAAAAGCAGTGAAAGGAAAAGCAGGAGATACACAGAGACAAACGTATTCATATGCACAGGAATCCCCTAAAAGAGCAAAACTGGATGTTATAATGAATACTCAAAGGATCTTTGAGTTTTTTAATGCCCTGTCAAAATTTTAGGAAACAAAGAACCTCCAAAGATGTCACTGAGTTTGTTTTGTATTGGTTGTCCACTGCTGGGCAGAGGATCTGGTCTTAAGAGTGCTTTGTACATCCAGTGAGACTCCATTGGCAAGAATTAGTTTTTCATTTTTGAGTGGTTATTAGTAGAAGATGGCTCCTGGAATAGAAATAAGGGCACGTGTTCATTTTTCTTAGAGTTTGTACCCCATGTGGTGCAGAACCATACTGGTGTTGTAGGTGTTGTCTTTGGTAATAGAGTCTTATCATCAGTTTATGGAGAGCAACTAATAGCCTAATAATAGCCTGGGTTGTCTGAGGCTTCACAATGCGCTCATTTGGCCAACAATTCAATTAGATGCAACTCACTCTTAGCACTGAAAACTTCATTTGATAACAAGAGATATCCAGTTGGGGCTCTGTTCACATCCCACCCACCCCATTATTTGGTGATTTCATTTAGATCCCCTTCATCCAAGTATTATATTTTAGGAAGTTTCTACTGTATTAGTTTCCCATACCACCCACAAATGACTTAGTGTTAGCTATCTCTCCCATGTTCCCTCTATAACCCATATGATCTTTCTATTCCTGCCTCCTCACGTCTATCCATAGCCATCCTGAGGGAGATGCAACTCTCCCCTTCTTATTCTCTTATTCTGTCCTTAACTGTGGCAGGTGTACAGATTGTAGCTTCCTTATAAAACGCTAAAGAACTAGCATCTACATATAAGAGAATGCATACCATATTTGTCCTTTGGGATCTGGGATGCCTTACTTAGTATGATTTGAGTTTTTTGTTTGTTTGTTTGTTTGTTTGTTTGTTTTTAGCTCTATCCATTTGCATATGAATTTCATATTTTTTTAACTAAATTATTCTCATTGTGTAAATGTACTACATTTTCTTCACCCATTCATCTGTTGACAGACCTGTAGGCTGCTTAAAATCTTTGCCTATTGTGAAAGAACAGGAGTAAACATGGCCAAATAAGTGTCTCTATGGTAGGATGAAGCATCCTTTGAGTACATTCCCAAGAACATTATAGCTGGATCTTGAGGTGGGTGGGTTCCCACTTTCCTGATGAACCAATACACTGATTTCCATAGTGGCTGTACAACTTTTCACTCCCATTAGCAATAGAGGAGTGTTCCCTTTATTCCACAGGCTCGCCAGTATGAGCTGTAATTTGTTTCATTGATCTTGGCCATTCTGATTGGTATAAGATGAAATCTCAAAGTAGTTTCAATTTATTTCCCTGATGACTAGGGATGCTGAACATTTTCTTATTAATTTATTCAGATTACATCTCAATTGTTATCCCCTTGCTTGTCTCCTCCCATTCCTCCCTCCCTCCTACTTTTACCCAACTTCCTGCCCTAGGTCTATAACCTATATGGTCATAGGCTATCAAGTCTCATCTTGGTAGCCTGTTTATTCTTTCTCTGAGTGCCACCAGGCCTCCGCACCAAGGGGAAGTGGTCAAATATGGGGCACAAGAGTTCATGTCAGAGTCAGTCCCCACTCTCCACATAACTGTGGTTAGATTTGAGTAAGGGTTTGATGTTTACTACTTGTATTGTCCTTGGTTGGTGCAATAGTTTGAGCAGACCCCCTGGGTCCATATCCTGAAAATGTTTACCAGTTGTAAGAATTTCTTGCTAGGATTTTATGGTTGTTTGTGTCTACAGCCATTTCATTTGTAAATAAGAATACACTGACTTCTTCCATTTCTATTTCTATCCACTTGCATCTTTCATTTGTCTTATTGCTCTAGCAATAGACATCAAGTACTATATTGAATAAGTATGGAGAAAGTGGAAAGACTTGCCTTGTTCCTGATTTTATTGAAAATGACTTAAATTTGTCACCCTTCACATTGATGCTGCCTGTAGGCTTGCTGTAAATTTTATTTTAAGATGTAGTCATTTTATCACTAATCTCTCCAGTATTTTTTATCACAAATGGGGGTTGTATTTTGTCAAAGGCCTTATCTACATCTAATGTGAAGATCATGAGGCTTTTGTCTTTCAATCTGTTTATATGGTGGAGTGAATTAATTTATTTTCATATGTTGAACCATTCCTGAATTTCTGAAATGAAGCCTACTTGACCATAGATGTATTCTTGGATTCAATTTGAAAGCATTTTATTGAAAATTTTTACATGTATGTTCATATGTTCATTATGGAAATGGGTCTATAATACTCTTTTTTTTTTTTTTTTTTTTTTTTTTTTTTTTTTTTGGTTGGGTCTTTATATAGTTTAGGTGTTAGGGTAATTGTGGTCTCATAAAAAGAATTGGGCAATCTTCTTTCTATTTCTATTTCAGGAATAATTTGAAAAGTTTGGTTTTAATTCTTTGTCAGAAATCTACACTAAAATGATCTAGCCCTAAGCATTCATTGTTGGAGGGATTTTTAGTTACTGTGTCTTTTATACTGACTTATAGGCCTTTTATATTCCTTATCTGTTCTTGATCTAACCATGTTCTTATGATTCTATGGATCTCATTTGTGTCTATTCTTATGTTCCTTTTTCATCTCCAATTTTGATCATTTGTATCTTGTCTTTCCACTGATTAGGTAATTTGATTAGTGGTTGTTGGTCAATCTTATTGATTTTCTCAAAAGGAAACAACCCTTCCTTTTATGAATTTTATTTTGCATGAGACATGATTTAAAACGAAGCATTTTTAAATGCTTTTGTTAAAATGCAATAAAGCTATAAGGTCACAAAAGCCAACATTTGTAGATACAATATCATTTTAACATATTATTTAAAACATAAAATTATTCATTACTTAACAATCAATGTTGCAGTTGAACAGATTTACGATCAGCAATATTTCTTTGATTATGAACACAAATCCTTTGTGATTTTACCATAACACTTTTCCACATTGGTTATTTATAAACAAAGAAGAAAAACTTTTCTTCTGAAAACTAAGTAACATATTTCTAAAAATACATATATGCACATTTGTTTGTGGTAAAAACATTAACTGGCTAATTTTGTGTGTGTGCATATAAGCAAGATTCTGCTTTTATAGTATAGATAAAGTACCCTTGAACATCACAGAACAAAGTTGCAAGATAAACTACCATGTTAAAGATTCTAAGCTTGAGCAGGTGATGGCCAACAGTCCAGGAACTCATTTAGTATAGGACAAACCCCAAATTATGTAGATGTTCATATGCTTCTTAAAAGTGTGCAATGAGTAAAGCAATGAGTATAGCCTGTGACAGCAACCTCCATATG
The DNA here is from genome assembly GCF_903995435.1 of Acomys russatus. Lineage (NCBI taxonomy): Eukaryota > Metazoa > Chordata > Mammalia > Rodentia > Muridae > Acomys > Acomys russatus. The sequence goes on from NC_067137.1 coordinate 69,513,711, forward strand.
TTTTAGTGCTGGTCTATGGCAACCTGGCTGAAGATAAAGAAAGCTGAGGTACATACAATTTGTATGGCTTTGATTGCTGTGGAAGAAACTGTTATTATTACCATCTGGCACCAAGACCTTCCTGTATGCAGGTACCTTTTGTCTTCCATTCATTTTGGGTCAAGGGGAAACAATCAGCCCCTCAGACAATGTGATACCAGAGTCAGTGACATCAGACACAAATCCTTAATTTGTGCCTCTATTTTCTCATCTCTAAAATGCCAATAATAGCATTTTAGAACAATTTTACTATAAAACTTAATGACACAAAATATTTAAAATACTAAATACCTGTCCACACTTCTAGCAGAATCCCCTTTTCCATCAGAAGCCACACCAGCACCCAGATCTCCAGGTAAGCACATACCCCCAAACCACCAACATTGCCCTAGAACCTACCCAGCCTAACCGCAACAGCTCCTCCTCTCCTTGTCACCCTATCCTGGCCCACACCTCTGGCAGAAGCCTCTTGCTCCACCAAAGTCTACACAGACACCCACTTCCCCAGGCTCCTGTTCCATCAGAGGCAACACGGGCACACAGAATCCCAGAGGACCCCTAGCTAGATTAGAGGCTGGGCTAGCTGCCAGAACTCCAGCCCCCAACTCAGGTGGAGACCAAGTACTCAATCACAGGTGACTTTGGCCAGAAAAACCAAGGAAGAAACAGAAAACAATGGAAAAAACACATATCCAACAAAGAAAAATTCAGAAATCTGCACCTACATCCACAACCATCCCAAATCAAGATGCCTAGCTGCCACAATCAACAACAGGCAGGGTAACACATTACCATAAAAATCTCAGCCATCTTGTTACAGCAACCTCTGAATACTTCAACACACAACTAAAGAACAAAATAGATGTTAAAACCAACTGTAAAGATGATACAGGTCTAAAGAAAAACCAAAACAAACAAAGCAGACCAAGAAAAAAAAACAGTTAAAAAAAAACCAAACTATTCAAGACTTGAAAATATAAATAAAAGCAATAAGGAAAACACAAACTAAAGGAATTCTGGAAATGGAAAATCTAGGAAAGCAGATAGGAACTGTAGGTACAAGTATCACCATTGAATACAAGAGATGGAAGAAAGAATCTGAAGAATTGACTATGTGATCAAAGAAATTGATATATCAGTCAAAGAAACAATTAAATATTTTTTTAAATTCCCTGGCAAAAAACATCCAGGAAATCTGCAACACCATAAAAGGCCAAATCTAAGAATAGCAGGAATAGGAGAAGACTCCAAGCTCAAAGACCAAGAAAATATTTTTAACAAAATCATAGAAGGAAATTTTCATAACCTAAAGAACAAGTTGCAAGTTTAAAAGGTCAAGTAAAGTATAAAGGCAGACCTATTAGAATTATATCTGACTTCTCAATACAGACTCTAAAACCTAGAATGGCCTAGATAGATGTCCTACAGACTCTAAGAGACTACAGCTTTCAGCCTAGATTATTAGACCCAGCGAAACTATCAGTCATAATAGATAGAACAAGATATTTTATAATAAAGTCAAATTAGACAATATCTGTCCACAAATCAGCTCTATAAAAGGTACTAGAAGAAAAATTCCAAATCAAGAATGTCCACTACTCCCAAGAAAATACAGGCATGAAATAATCTCACATCAGCAAAATCCTAAGAAGGGAAACATCAATCATCAGTCATTGATATCTCTCAATATCCCTGATCTTAATTTCCCAATAAAAAGACTAACAGAATGGATAAGTGCAAAAACAGAATCCATCCTTCTGATGCATCCTAGAAACATGCTTCTATATCAAGGATGGACATTATAGCAAGATAAAAAGTAGAAAAAAGACATTCCAAGCAAATGTCCCTAAGAATCAAGCTGATGTAGCCATTTTACTATTTAACAAAATAGACTTGAAACCAAAACCATTCAACAGAGAAGTAGAAGGACACTACATACTCATCAAAGGAAAAATCCACCAAGATTACATTTCATTCTTTTCTTTTTCTTTCCATCTTTCTTTTTTGTTTGTTTGTTTGTTTTGTTTCGTTTTTGTTTTTTTAGGACAGGGTTTCTCTGTGTAACCTTGTCGCTCCTAGGCTTGATTTGTAGATAAGGCTGACCCTGAACTTACGGAGATTTGCCTGCTTTTGTTTTCCTAAGTGCTGGGATAACAGATGTGCACCATCACACCTGCCTGACATTTTAATTCTTAACATCTATGCTCCAAAACAAGAGTATCCACCTTTGTTAAAAAAAAAAAAAAAAAAAAAACCACTAATACAGCTTAAATAAGAGATTGGCCCTCATACACTGATTGTTGAAGACTTTGATACCTTACTCTCACTAATAGACAGGTCATCCAGGCAAAAATTAAATGAAGAAATACTGGACCTAAACGATATTATGAAACAAATGACCTAATAGAAAGTTGAATATCACCCACACATAAAAGAATATTCCTTCTTCTAAGCACGCCATTGAACTTTCCCCAAAATTGACCATATACTCAGGCATAAAGTAAGTCTCAACAGACACTTTAAAGTTGAAAAAAGTCCCCAGGACCCTATCAGACTATCAGGATTAAAACTGGAACTCAACAACAACAGAAACAACAGAAAGCCTACAAACTATGGAAACTGAAAAACTCTCTACTGAATGATTACTGACTGGTTAGAGGCAATAATGAAAATAAATTAAAGAATTCCTAGAATTAAATGAAAATGAATTCACAAAAAATCCGAACTTATGGAACAAAATAAAAGCAGTGCTAAGAGGAAAGGTCATAGTAATAAGAGCCCTCATAAAGAAATTGGAGAGGTCTCATACTAGCAACCTAAGAGCACATTTCTGAGTTTTAAAACAAAAAGAATCAAACACACCCAAAAGGATGGAAGGAAATAATTAACCATAGGGCTGAAATCAATAAAGTAGATACAAAGAGAACAATACAGAGACTCAATGAAACAAAGAATTGGTTCTTTGAGAAAATCAATAAGATACACAAAGCCTTTTCTAAACTAACTAAAAGGCAGAGAGAGAATATCCAAATGAACAAAATTAGAAACAAAAAGGAAGAAATAACAGCAAACGCCAAGGGAATCCATAGATTCAATATGTCACACTTCAAAAATATACATTCCACAGAATTGGTAAATCTAAAAGAAATGGACAATTTTCTTGATAGATACCACTTAGATTTAACCAGAATTAAATAGACAGATTTAGCCAAAGTTAAATCAAGATCAAATAAATAGCTTAAATATATCTATACCCTCTAATGAAATAGAATCAGTCACCAAAAGTCTTCTAACCAAAAACCAAAACAAAATAAAATAAAAACTCTCGTGACCACATGGTTTTAGTTCAGAATTCTACTAGACCTTCAAACAAGAGCTAATACCAATACTCCTCAAATTATTTCAGAAAATAGAAACAGAAGGAACATTGCCTAACTCATTCTATTAGGTTCCAATCAGCCTAATATTTAAACCACACAAAGACTCAACTAAGCAAGAGAATTTCTGACCAATGTCCCTTATGAACATTGATAGAAAAATACTCAATAAAATACTCACAAACAGAATCCAAGAATACATTAAAAATATCATCCACCATGATCAAGTAGGCTTCATTCCAAGGATTCAGGCATAGTTCAACATATAAAATCCAACAATATAATCTACCATATAAACAAACTGAAAAAAATCACATGTTCATCTCATTAGATGCAGAAAACACCTTTGACAAAACCCAACACCCTTTCTTGATATATGTCTTGGAGTGATAAGGATACAAGACCTACTTAGATATAATAAAAGCAATAAACAACAAGTTGGTAGCCATCATCAAATTAAATGGAGAGAATCTCAAAGAAATTCCACTAAACTCATGGACAAGACAATGCCATCTACTCTATCCATATTCGATATAGTACCTGAAGTTCTAGGTAGAACAATTAAAAAGGAGATCATAGGGTATGTATTGGAAAGCAAGAGCTTATTTGCAGATAGTATACATAAGCAACCTTAAAAATTCTACCTAAGAACTCCTACAGCTAATAAATACCTTGAGGGAAGTGGCTGGATACAAGATTAACTAAAAAATAATCAGTAGCCCTCCTACATATAAATGATAAACAGGCTGAGGGAAAAAATCAGGGAAAAAAACCCTCTGTAATAGCCATAATAACAGAAAACATATTGGGGTTACTCTAATCAGACAAGTGAAAGACCTTGTGATAAACATGTCAAGTTTTTGAAGAAAGAAGTTGAAGAAGACACCAGAAAATGAAAAGATTTTCCATGCTCATGGATCGGTAGGATTAACGTAGTAAAAAATTCTCATCTTACCAGAAGCAATCTATAGATTCGATGCAACTCCTATTAAAATTCCAACACTATTCTTTACAGACCTTGCAAGAACAATAGTCAACTTTATATGGAAAAGCAAAAAACAATCTTTTCAATAAAAGAAGTTCTAGAGGTATCACCATCCCTCATTTCAAGCTGTACTACAGAGCTATAATAAAAACCATGTAGTAATGCCATAAAACAGACATATTGATTAATGGAATACAATCAAAGAGTCAGAAAGGATAAGCAGGCTACAAGGATGAGACTTGATAGGCTATGACCATATGGTGGGGAAAGAGGTCCCCCTCTGTCACAGACCTAAGGGAGAGGAATAGGGTGAAAGAGGAAGGGGGAGGAATGGGAGGATACAAGTGAGGGGATAACAGTGGAGATGTAATCTGAATAAATTAATTAATTTAAAAATTAAATTAAAAAAAGAACTAAAAAGTCAGACATAAATCCACACACCTATAGATTTTTGATAAAGTCATAAAGACACAATGAAAAAAAGAAAGCATCCTCAACAAATGGTGCTGGCCTAACTGGATGTCTGCATGTAGAATAATGCAAATAGATCCATATTTATCACCCTGCACAAAACTCAAGTTGAAGTAGATCAAAGACCTCAACACAAAATCAGATACATTGAGCATGATAGAAGAGAAAGTGAAGAATATCTTTGAACACACTGGCACAAGAGAAAGCTTTCTGATGAGAAAACCAATAGCACAGACACTAAGATCAACAATTAATAAGTAGAACCCTCACCTGGAGTCCAATAGTGAATCCAGGCATCTGTCCCCAAAGGTATGGAAGAATGGGGAGATAGAAGGACCCAGAGGGTCCAGGAGCCCCACAAGAAGACTATCAAGACTAGTGGATATGGACCCAGGGAGGCCTGTACAAACTGTTATACCAACCAAGGACAATTCATGCAGTAAACTTAGACCCACCTATTCAGATCTAGCCAATGGACAGCTCATTGTCTATGGTTGTAGGGAGAGCAGGAACTGCCTGTGACATGAACTCTGGTGCCCCCTATTTGACCATTTCCCCTTGGTGGGGAGGCCTAGTGGCACTCAGAAGAAGGGGAAGCAGGCTATCTGGATGAGACCTGATAGGCTGTGATCTTATGGTGGAAGAGGAGGTTCCCTTCTGCCACAGGTCTAAGGGAGGGGAATAGAGTGAAAGAGGGAGGGAGAGGGGAATGAGAAGATACAAGTGAGGGGATAACAATTGGGATGTAATTTTAAAAATTAAAAATCAAAATAAATAAATAAATAAAATGTAAACCAGGAAACTGAAAAGCTTCTGTAAGGCAAAGGACACTATCAACAGAACAAAACAGCAGTCCACAGAATGGGAAAAGATTTTCACCAACACATCTGACAGAGGGCTAATACCCAAAATAAATAAAGAAGTTAAAAAAAAAAAAAAACAGACATCAAGAAACCAAATAATCAAAGTAAAAAAAAAAAAATGGGATACAGGTTTAAATAAAATTCTCAACAGAGAAATCTTTAATGGCCAAGAAAGACCTAAAGATATGTTCAACATCTTTAAGCATCAGAAAAAACGCCAATCAAAATGTCTCTGAGATTCCGTCTTACATCTCTCTGTTGTATGAACAGATTTGGCGGCGGTGGTGATGATTTCCTTTTGTTCTGCTTTGGTTTGGGGTTCATGTATATACTGTGAAAAGGGAGTGAGATCACTTTTCATAAGAGTCGGAGTATGGCCTATGTGGAAGCTTTTTTCCACACATCTTAAAGATCAGAGTATCTGTAGCAACTGAAGCAGAGCTATGTTAAGGTTTATAGGGGTCTAGTAAGTTCTGAAGTTTAAAATGTGGGCTTCACACACAGCATAGTAATAATCTCTCTAAACTGAGCAAACAAACTAATGGTCTCATGTCAGTGCTTGCATGAAGTAGGCAACCAACAGTCACAGAGTAACAGTTGTTTACAAGCTTAGAATAAGCTCAGTTTATGCTCAGTTTATAAAGCAACTGAGTTGCTTAGATAGATCTGTCAAACGCAGCACCACCTTAAACAAGACTTCAAATCCTATACTTCTATTCCTAGAATTACATTTCTAACAGGCTTGGTAGTGCTCAGAAAATGGACTGTAGCACAATATAACTCAAATTGCAAGCTTGCCAGCAGGCAGCCACACGATCCAAACATACACTACAGGAGGCCTCAGGCCAACGCACATGCTCACCAGCAAGTGGTAGAGCTAGTTAGTAGCCAAAAGCCAAGTGAGCTCCCTAAGTCTCCCAGGGGCAGCTCTTTAATGGTTGGCTTACCTACCGAGAGTGGAATCGACCACACCTAACACTGATTCAGGCATCAAGGCTGATGATGCTACACATAAGCAGCAAAAAAGTAAAAAAATATCATGATGAGGGACTTTCTGGGGAGAGCATGTGGACCCTAAAGCTAAGTTGAAATGATTTGAGCTAACAAAGCTACAAGTAGCTTTGGTTTTTACTGCAGTCCCTGGAGCCCGGGCCTGGTTAAAGATTCTTGCACCCAAGCTAGAGGTTACTTTGTTTGAACTCCTCTTCCAACACCAAAGAAAGAGATGCTCCCAGCATTGGATCATCTTGCCCAGAGGTTGGTCAAGAAAGAAGGGCCTCAGGGTTATCAACACTCAAAGATCAAAAGTGGAGGCAAGCTATTAATGACAGTGTTTCTTCTTTTGTTCCATCATTGTTAGAATTTGTTCATAGTGTACATAAAGTAAATAAAAATGACTTCACATCATTTATTTTTTTCCTATAGAAGAATTCATTTAGTAAGTGAATTACATGACTCCTAAAATTTTGCTAGAATTTTGCCTTAAATTATGAATCGCTTTTAGAGTAAGGTTTCTGACAACTTAATTTTCCACGATTATCTCTACTTTATGGTTCTGTTTCCACTGAAAACGGATTATTCTATTGAGAGTACTTATACTTTTGAAAAGCAACACAAATATTCATTCATAACACTTTCATATTTTGTAAATTTCCTTTATGTGTGTGGGTGAAAGTACTTCAGGTTAAGAACACCAAGTTAATCACAGTCCACATTTCATCTCACATTACAATTATTGGCTCGTTTCCTCTAATTTTACTAATTTATTAAATCCATCAATTCACTCCCTTCCTATCTCATAATAAAATATTCAAATTTGTTTGGTATATGGCGTTTAAATGGAGGTATTATTGAGAGCGTTCTATGCATGTGTATAATGATATTATGCCATAGACACAATTCTGAACTAAATTTGTAGCTGACCATTAAATTCTTAAAGGTACATATCCATTTGCTATATATGCTGGGTAATAGTCTATAATGTTCACCTACATTATTTTATTTATTTATTCCTCTTGTGATGACTAAGCATCTGGCTTTCAACTCACCACTACCACATGTGCCCTCTTGGGCCCAGTAAAAATATCCCTAAAATGTCCATCTCAGGGAAAAAGGGCTGTTGAAAATCAAGGTACATATTTATTTATTTATTATTAATTTATTCATATTACATCTCAGTTGTTAACCCATCCCTTGTATCCTCCCATTCCTCCCTCCCTCCCGCTTCCCCCCCTATTCCCCTCCCCTATGTCTGTGACTGAGGGGAGACCTCCTCCCCCTGTATATGCTCATAGGGTATCAAGTCTCTTCTTGGTGACCTATTATCCTTCCTCTGAATGCCACCAGGCGTCCCCATCCAAGGGACATGGTCAAATATGGGGCACAAGGTACATATTTAAACACTTTCAGATTTCTTTATGCACTGTCTATTCCCTGAGGAAAATGTTACTCTTTTAAAAGTTCTTGTTGTTGTTAAATATCAAACACACAAAACTGCTCCGACAACTAGAGGTAAAATACTAGTGGAAAGTGCCTAAAACCTTTGTTACATCATTAATTTATCACATATTATGTAATCATTCTCACATGTAAGATCATAGGTGCTAATGGGAGGGGTGACCAGACTCAGCTTCTCTGAAGAAATTTTGAGGGAAGTAGAAGATGCACATGCAAAATTAACCAAAGCCCAGAAGATGATGTACATAATTCCACCTGTGTGGAGTCAGAGAAATCCAACTAGGATGATTGAAAGGTTGATTTTCCAGGCCAAATAGAGAAACGAGTGGGTAAAATATGCAAGAAAGAGGAAATAATGCAATAGGATTATACTGTTTATTGTTTGTAAGAGCAGTGTGTGTGTGTGTGTGTGTGTGTGTGTGTGTGTGTGTGTGTGTGTACACAATCATAGATGTCATAGAAAACCAGTTCACCACTTCTTATAGAATTAAGTAATCCCAAAGGTTGACAGTGCTAGAGAGAGATGGCTCAGCAAGTCAAGGTGCTTGTTGCCAAGGCTGAGAACTTGAATTTGATCTCTTGTACCCACATGATATTTTTTCCTCTGACTATTCACATACACACTGTGGTGCAAAAGCCTCTCTTGCCCATGAAACCAATTAATGTAAAATAACATAAAAAAAGGAAAACTATGATATAAATGAACATATATTTAAATAGTATCTGAGAGTTGCAGTATAAAAACAACAACAAAACAATGATGTTTCTACCAGTCATCATGGGGGAAGCCATGTTAGAAAGAAGCACTGAAAGACATGGAGGAAATTTCCATGCACAAGGTTGAAAGGCAGCAGAAGACAAGACTACCCAGTGCATCTAACTTTTCAAGGAGCTTATTTTACCACTCTGCTTGGCAGTTGGACCGGAGAGAGTAGAGCCTAAAATGAGGCAGACTCAGATCTCATGCAATAGCCGAGTTTATTCAAAGCATCAGACAATTTATACTCTGAGGGTTAAGAAAAGTCACACAAGTAAAGTTCCCATGAGTTCAAACTGTATATAATCACAAGGACAAGTGGCATGTTTCAAAAACATGCCTTTCCATAGAGTTGCATAAACAAACAACAATAGTCAGTTATAATGAATAATCCAAAGCAAACTTACTCCTTTCTGCTACACATAGGAGGGGCCCATAAACACATTCCATGAGCAATTTCTTGCTTTTGAAGAAACTGGGATACGAGACTTTCGTCTTGCTTTCTTGCAGTTTCCTCATAAGCACTCAGATTTCCCTCACATGACTCTATCCTTGGACCATGCTCCAGCAAGAATTAACTGCAATATAAGATATAAAAGCCAGAGGAGAGTTTGGAGTACAAGAGACAACAGATAATAAGTGGATAGTCTCATGCTTGCTGCTGAGGACTTGAACAGGAGCAGATTTATGCTGTAGAATGTCGCTGATATAAATGTGTAGTATAAACAAAGATACACCAAAAAAAATCCTATAAATACACAAATCCTGTAAAGAGTTAAACCTATACGATCAGAACCTTCAAAGGTGGAGGAGCTCCCACACAGAATAAAGGTACTTAGGAAGTTTGTTCAATGCATTGAAACTCTGCCCATAGCTTTAAATGGAAGAGCACATGATACAATTCTTTAAAATTATAATCCTATATAAGAAATTATAAAATAGAGTAGGAATAATTTTGCTGAGAAAAGAGGATCCAGAAAAGAAAGAATCTTAGTCATATTTCTATTACTGTAATAAACACCACAATAAAAAATTTTTGAAGAGGAAATTGTTTTATCTTACATGTCCCAGTCACAGTCTAGCATCAAAGGTAGTGAGGGCAGTGACATGAAGGCAGGAACTGAAGTAGAGGCCATAGAGGAGGGCTCCTTACTAGCTTGTTTCCTCATGGCTTTCTCAGCCTGCTTTCTATTTTTTTGACTACCCTGTGGTGTCACCACCCACCATGGCTCTCCCACATCACTCACTAGTTAAAAGAAATGCTATGTAGAAGCATTTTCTCAATTGAAAGTCATTCTTCCCAAATGGCTCTAGCTTGCTGTGTCACACAGATAGTAAAAGTATCATTTTTTTGTTTTTGTTTTTACTGTAAATTCTGATCTACCTACCCACATCAACTCAGTTTGCACTATACATATTTTGAAATTTCTTCTATGCAGCTTCAAAAGTATTGCCTTGTCTAAATGTCTCACTACACTAATTGGATGATCACTTTCTGAAGAAGTCCACAATACCCATATGTTTTACTTTTTTAAAAAATTGTAAATGATAATGTCCATCAAGAAATCCAAATAAGACTTTTTATGTCTCCAAACATCTTTTTTGGAGTAATAGAGTGGAATGACATTAAATGGTGACATATTAATAAAAGATTAACATTTCAAACAACTAATCTAGAGGACACAAATTCTCAAAACAAGTTGTGTTGGTTTTCTGTTAGCGCAGAACAAAATACTACTAGGTGATCATTTGAGAGTTAGACTTTACTCATGGGATGATGGAATCTTACTGGCCAACCACTCCAATGAGGTCACCTGACATTGCAGTTTTTATTTGTTAGCCGATAGAGTTTAATAGGAACATTGTTGCCTTGTTACAGTGTTAAATCTAGTTAAAGCCTTCTTATATATACGATGTATATAATGTAAGCTTATGTACATGTTCATCTGTGCTTAATATGTGTGTGTGTGTGTGTGAATATGTATGCCCTTATGAAGCTTTTGCAACAGTAGTTTTTCATGACTTCTTCAGAAAGTTCTTATTGTTACTCACCCCTCCCTGTCTTTCTTCCTCTACCCTGACCTCCCATCTCATACATTTAACCCTTCCTGTTCCATTATCCCCATTCCCACTTTATCCTGTTGTCTTCCCTCTAACCTCCCTCGAAATGTCACATTTTGCCACCCGTTACTAATTTCGTGGTTTCTGTTGGTATTCCAAATGAAACACAGTTATCCAAAGGCTCAGTGCTAACATCCACACATGAGAGAAAACATGGAAAATTTGTCAATCTACATCTGAGTTACCTTACTCAGAATGATTATGTCTAGATCCATCCATTTGCCTGACTTTTTCTAATCTTGTTTTTAACAGCTGAGTAAAATCCAATCTTGTCACCCTACTATATTTTTATTATACATTCATTTGTTAGTGGATATCTAGAATCTTTCTATTACTTGGCTAATAAAATGCTCTACAGATTGCATATAGATCCATCATATTAAGGTGTCTTCTTAATTAAGATTCCCATATGATCCTAGCTTGTGTGAAGTTAACGTAAAAAACTATCATGAATATAGCAGTGATGAACATGGATAAAAAATAATCTCTGTAGTAAGATATAAAGTCCTTTGGGAATATAATAATGAAAATTTAGTATATATTCAACATTTTTACAAAAAGTCTTGTCTTTAACAAGTATAGTTAAACTTTTTAAAAGAGTGTATATATAGCTGTATCTTGCAGTAGATCTTTTGCTAGCTTTTTGAGAAACTTCCACGTTGACTTCCATGGTAGATGCATCAGTTTTCACTTCCACCACCAATGAATAGGTGTTTTTCATTTCCTACATCTATGCTAGGATGCTAATATTTCTCTTGCTTACCCCTCCAAGACTTGACAGTAAAACTTAATTGCTGAAGATCATAGTGAGAATTTTTGGTTCCTTTAAAAACACAGAAATGTTATGGAAATAGGTTTTCATCTTAATACCAGGTGTGGAATATGTGGCTTCTTCAGATTGTCCAGGGCAGATGACTATTATTTGCCTCATGCTGTAAAAGGGGTATGATTTTACCAGCTGAAAGTAGCTTACATTTGGAATTCTGTGGACTCTTCAGAGGATGTATGAATCCTAGAACCCTAAAAGAGGCAGGGACTTCTGCTCTGCTGCTGCTATTGTTGTTGCTGGTTTCTGGTTGCTGTTTGCTCTGGATTCTGCTGCTATTGCTGGTTGCTATGTGCTCCTGCTGCCTTTGTTGGTTGCTATTTTCTGGATTGATGGATTGATGGTTGGAAAAATCCTAAGAAGATCAAATGTGCCCAAAAAAACTCAATGCCCCTAAACAGTAGAAAGTAGTCTAACAACATTGATGCCCTCTTTCCCCTCTAACTTTCTTTCTTTCCTACCTAATATTGAGATGTTGGAAGGAATAAGGATGGTTTAGGGAGGTAGGGAAAAAACCCAACAAATAGTCCAAGAACATGACCACAGATGCCTTCACACACTTGAGTCACAGAGTGTGGAGAAATCAATTTGGTGTTAACTTGGAGGCTTCATCCCTACTGACTAGCTTTCATGGTGCTGGAAGGTGGTATACATGTTACTGGAGGGAAAAGGTTATCAACAATTTAACCAGCTGTGAACACAGTGAGCCACAATAATGACTTGCTTAGCAAGATATGCCTATAGTTCAATAGTGAAATGAATGTCAGGAAAAAAATCAATCATTTTTTGACTAGATATAATGCATACTCCATGAGATAGAATGCATACCAGGTATAGTTACCAGACTGAATAATGTGTGGCTAGACAGATCTCTTCACTGGGACTTCTATTGCTGTGACAAGACACCATGACCAAGAGAAAACTGGATAGGAAAGGTTTTGTTTCATCTTATAGCCTGTTGTCCATCACCAAAAACATCAGAGCAAGAACATGGAGGTAAGAACTGGAGCAGAGACCTTGGAGGACTGTTGCTTACTGACTTGCTCAATCTGCTTTTTTACGGTACCCAGAACCACCAGCCCAGGGTTGGCACTGACCACAGTGAGGTTGGCCCTCCTACCTCAATTATCTATCAAGAAGGTGCCCTACAGACTTGTCTGCAGACCAATAATATAGAGGCATTTTCTCAATTAAGATTCTTTCTTAACAGATGATTCTAGTTTGTGTCAGGTTAACATGGAAACTAGCCAGCGCAACAGGTCATAGGCTCTAGAAGATAAGCTACGATCTAATGGGACATTGGATTTATCTGGCTCTGAAGGACTTTTTATTATATTCATAGGCTAGCAAAGCTCCCACACCTCATGAAAAGACACTCCTCCTACAGTAAATGGCAACATAGAGCCCTACAATTGGTCAAGGTGCATGAAAATAAGTGGCCGTGCAGTGTTCAGTCCTAAATGAGATTTCAATATCAAAACCCTTCCTCCCAAGAATCAGGGATCATTGTAGAAAAGGCTAGTAAGGAGTGCAGGAGTCAGAGACAGTAGATGACTAGAAGGATACCGTTTTCCAGACCCAATAAAGCAGTTGCACATCAGAACCAACAGTGGTTGAGAGAATGTGAGCAAGACCTGCGCAAACTTAAGCCAGGCAAAAATCTCAGCACAGAAGAAATAAAGTGGACAGGAAGTCCCACCTCTAGCTGGGTAGCTGTTGATAACTGAAAGCTGCTGAGGTGGGAGGGAAGGTGTTTTCTTTAAAGGTGTGGCCACTATTAGGTCTAACATGTTCCAAAAGTATATAAGCAGCACAAATTGGATTTAATGGACAGAAAATAAAAATAAATGAAGACACAACATTTGGTAGGCATGGGATGCAGGTAGATATAGATTGAGATGGGATAAACAGGGTCAAAATACAGTCCATGTAATTCTCAAAAAATTAATAAAATGATTTTTAAACCAAACAAAACAAAAACAACAAAACAGGACCATATAGTCCAACATAAAACACTATGTAGCTCAGGCAACATAAAGATTCAATAATTAATATGTTGGCCTTTGTCTAAAAGAAAAAATATTCATACAAAATAAGTTGCAATTAAAATAACATTGAACTTTTACTATCTCTGAGAGCATTAAGTGGGAGCAAAGCGGAAGTCTGAGTATGTCCTTTTAAAAATGGGTGTAACAACTAAGAATAGTTATATTGTATATTAAAATTACTGCACTGGGGCAGAGGGGAAATTAACATGTATGATACCCTAGGTTCAGCTGCCAACTCACATAACACAGTCACAGTCACTGTTAATTCCAAACTATTCAGCAATACTATTAAGAAAATGCAAGAGCCAGCATTTATAAATAATGCTTGTTTTTAATTTAAAAGTTAATACCAAATAAAATAAGGTACACTAGCATTAGAAATCACCTAAACATGTGCATGTTTTTAAGTGTTGCCTTGATACAGTTGACTGACAAACATCCTGGGGCCTTTCAGAAAGTATTTGATAAAGCTATGAAATTTGAAATTTGCAATATTATCCTTTTTCTGTATACTTTATTGAAAAGAAGAAAAATGAGTGTTCTGGACATGAGTAAGAAGTAAAAAAATTCAAGACAGATTTTTAATTTTTTTTTTACTTTCATCTACAGTGAACTGAGCACTAAAATTGTTTCATAAAGTTTATGAGCAGAATTATACAACCTAGTAATGAAATGCAAATATCTTTGTTCATTAAGGCTCAACTGTTTCATCAATTTTTCAGACATAGTTCAGTGGGGACTGATAATTATATTGCACTGTGAAAAAATGTTTATTAAGCCCCAGTATGAGGCAGCTAGGTGTATCCAATTATACCCATATAATGTGATTTCACAAAGTGATTTGATTTTTATTTACTACTTCATTTTACTGGACTTGATGGAATTTGGCATATTCTCAAAGTGAATCATAAGTGATTAAAAATTTTAAGTACATACACAAACAGTTCCTAGGAATCTTATTTTGATAGCATTGTGTATATGTGTGTAACATAGTTTTCTAAGACTGAGCAAAGAAATGTCATCAAATATTTATTGTTCATATAACACACACATTACACATCATGCACACACACACACCCACATATCTATCTACACACACGTGTGGGGGGGACAGACACAGACAGAATGAGAGAGAGAGAGACTGCTTTCACTCCTAGCTATAGAAAGGAATAAAATAGCAAACAAATATGTCAAGCTCTTGACTTGAAGATGGCATAATTCTATACTTTTAAAAATCTGATAGACTATACTAGAAAATTCCTAGATCTAATAAACACAATAAAGTTTCAGGAAATAAAAGAATTATATAAAAGAACAGCCTTAATGTATACCAGTAATATATTCACAAAGAAAGAATATCTCATTTTAAAAGCTCTAAAAAATGAAGTACTTAAGAATACATCTAACTAAAGAAGAGAAAGTCCTTTACAATGAAAATTTCAAGATACAAATAAAGGAAACCAAAGAAGATACTAGACAATAAAAAGACTGTCTATGCTGCTGGAATGGCAGCATTAATATTGAAAAAATTGCTACAATGCCAAAATTAATCAACAGATTTAATGTGACATTTATCAAATATCTGATATTATATTTCACAATTCTAGAGAATTTATATGGAACAGCAAAAAATAAAAAAGCACTAATAGTCAAATTGCTCCTACTGAATAAGAACAATGTTCAAGGCGTTACAATATTTACATTCAAGTTATGTTATAGAGCTATAGTGATAAAGTATAGTCTGATATTTGTATAAAACACAGGTAGAACAATAGAATGGATCGTGGAACTGTAAATAAACTGATAAATGAGAAATGAGGCAAAAGCCAGTACATGCTGAGGTGTGGGGTGTAGAAAAAATTGTAATCACCTGCTGAAGAATAAAATTGAATTTATATCTTTCACTTTGTACAAAATTAATTCAAAATGAATTAAATACCTTAATTTAAGACCCCCCCCAATGGAATTTCTAAAATATAATAGAGGCAATAATCTTCAAGACACTAGGATAAGCAAGAACCTTCTGAACAGGACATCAATAGAAGAGGAATTAGCCCCAAGTGTCAACAAGTAATTAAGGTTTCTGCCAAGCAAAAGAAGCTATCAGTTGAGTATACTCACAGCCCACAGAATAGGAGAAAATCTTTATAACCAATTATAACAGACAAGTGAAAAATATTCAAAATGTAAAAAGCACTACAGAAATTAAGCACCAAGGAAATAAAACTGTCAAGTCGCACATGGGCTAATGAACTAAATGGACAGTTTTTAAACAAAGAAACACAAATGGCCAAAAACTATTTTTAAAGGTATTCAGCATCTCTAGTTATCAGGGACATGCAAACTACAACCTCTTTGGGTACCAGGCCACCTTAATCAGAATGGCTATCACCAAGAAACCCTATAAAAAAATGTTGGACAGGGTGTGAAGAAAAGGAACCCTATTTACTGCTGGTGGGAGTGTGAATTAATACAGACATTACAGAAGACAGTTTGGAGCTTCCTAAAAAAATCACAAGTAGAACTGCCATATGACCCAGACACTTCAATTCTGGCCATATGTAGCCACACTCTACCATAAAAACAGTGGTATGCATGTGCGTACACACACACACACACACACACACACACACACACACACACACATCACCACCACCCTTGCTCATTGTTGTTGCACTTACTGTAGTAAAGAAATGGAACAAACCTAGTTGTCCATCAGCTGATCAATAAGTAATATAAATCTGGTATTTATTCCTTATTAAACAAAAATGAATTTTGAAGGAAAATGAATGGACTTACAGAATATTAAGCAAGGTCACCCAGTCTCAGAAAAAAATGCATTTTTCCATTATATGCAAGTTATAATCAGTTAAAATGGACACATGTATTTAAGTAAACAAATGTATGCCTAGATAAAATACAGCATTTAGAAAGAAGAACAGGAAAAGGTAAATTAAAAAGACATGATATTTACTTAAAAATTCACATCTATATGACACTTTGTATAAGTACTTTAGTTGAACTCTCAAGATATAATACATTTTCAGTGCAAACTAATTTCTTAAGTGGGCAATATTCACATGTGATTCTACTAGGGACCATTACTTTACTGGAAAATCTAAATTTTATATTCAGTTTTCCATTAAATATTCCTGTAGGATGTATCTCTTTGTAAGTACTTCTCATCCTTAGACAAGAAATTTAGCAATTCAAATTATAGAATGTGGTGATTGTTGGAAGTATGTTTAAAATATCAAATTGTAAGGATCTACACACCCCCACGCTTCTCCTCAGATGCAGATCATGCCCTGGCTTTCCCTGATGAGTCCTCCAAACCTGCTGAGTCAGCTCTACATTCCCAGGTGACCTCCATAGGCACAGCTTGCTCACAACTTTCCTGGTGAGTTTTACCATGCCTGCAGGCACTGGTGAGATCATGGATCCCACAAGAGAACATATTACTGCTATTTCTATAAACCAGTGTAATTACAAAGTGTGAGAGTCTGAGAATCCCTGAAAGAAGACCCAAGACTCAAGTAGTACGCAAAAGCAAAGAGGGTTTATTCTGCAGAAAAAGCCAGCATTCAGGATCGACCATCCAAACAAAATGGCAGCTACCCACACAGGGGCATCCAGGCCTTTTATAGCGAACTGGGGGAAATTCAGGGGGGGGGGGTGAACTTTTCTCTACTTTGATTTGGGGAGCTAAGGAGCAGTTACAGGGATCATAAGCTGATTGGCCAAGGCTGGATGGCTGGTCATTCGAGAAACAGTCCAGGGGCATTAAGTCTTATTTGGTCACATTAACAGCTGATTAGCCCAGGTGTACTTAGTGTGGTCTTTTCCTAGACTAAGAGTTTCCTGTTACATGACTTTATCTGAGGTTGGCTAATGACTATGGAGGCTAGCCAGTGCCCGCGGAGGCTACATGACTTCAACCATGGGGCCCCTTGTAATGCCTGATCCTTTCAAAGCACATTCTAAATGCTTGTCCGTATACGGATAGCTAAGTAGAGCACTCGCCTCTCATCAAAGAAGCTTCTATTTACAGCAGCCAAGGACCAAAAATCCACAACTGGTCAAAATGCACAAAACAGATGATGGGGGAAGGAGTGACCAACCGCAATTAGTCCATCTAAAATGCAACCCCAACACCTACGCCTAAGAGAACATATGGAAAGAGGGCAAAACGACTGTAAGAACCAAAGCATCAGCGTGTCTGCCGTAGGATAATATTTTGTACATATTCATGGGAATCTGCACTCGTGGAGTCTAAAAAATGTAGTCACCTAAAAAAGACCTAAACAGTGAACGACAACAGCCACTGACATGCTAAAGTTTATAGGGAAAATCCTACAAGGCTCCAGCCTAGATAAGAACTACATGCAACTAATGGGGCTGACAGGGGCCAAATCAGTCTTATCCAGGGACACTTTCTGATAGATCATTCAGTCCCAAGTAGTTGGCCCTAAGACACCTACAGACATTCAAGCAACACTGGAGAACCAGAGGCCAGTATCTGTACACACACACACACACACACACACACACTCCACAAAGCAATTAAAGTAGAAATCATAGTCTTGAAGAGAGTTGGGGGGCACAGGAAGAGTTGGAGAGGGGCCGGTTACTGGAAGTTATGAAATAGAGTGATCTCGCATTAAAATTTCCAGAATTATAAATCAACTAATTTTTTAAAGTATCATAATTTTGATTACTCTGAGGATACGTGGGAATACTGAGTTATTGTCCCTGTACTTTAAAAAGCAACATATCAGGAATTTGAAAACACTGAAAAACTTGCTAATTTTTCACTGTATATTATAATTCCAAACTTTTTCATTGTTGATGAATAAATGTACTTTGTTTTTTAGTACATATGATATGTAAATATATTTTTGATGTACATTTTTACAATTTAAGCCTGCATAAACTTTTGATTTGTAATACTAGAATTAGCAGTTTTGATAAATTAGATATTAGGTATTCCAAGTTTCTTTTTCAACTCCAATTAATCTATCACAATGCAACCCCAAAACCTTAGCCTAAGAGAACATTATGGAAAAAAGGGCAAAATGACTTATGATATTTGTAATTAACATCATAAAATACAGTACACAATGAAAAAACTACAGTAGCAAGATGAATTCCCACATGAGAAGTTTATCCTATAACCAGTGTGATCATACATGTTGGTTTTTTTTTTTTTTTCATTTGTATTCCTTTTTATTTTGTGTAGTTGGGGCTGGGGGAATGTCATGCCAGAGTGCACATGTGGAGATCAAAGACAGTGTGTGGGACCTGCTCTCTCCTTCCATTCTGTGAGATCTGAAAATCCGGTTGCCAGGCACCAGACGCCTTCACCTGCTGTCTTATAGTCTCAGTCATGTACATTTCAGCAGCTAATCTAGACACAATACAACTCACCTACTTCATGTCTATGAGTCAAGGATATTTTGCATATGAGGTTGAGTTTTTACTTTGGGTAAATATGTTTCATAGGCATTTTAGTCAGTTTTATATGTGTATTATTACTGTATACTGCACATTGACCATATCTTCCATTCCCATAAAGGCCCCTTTGTCACCCTCCTCCCCTCCCCTTAGTCCCATTTATTCCCATAGACATATCCAATACAACTGCCATGCTTTTAAATATCTATACAAAATCTAACCATGACAAATAAGGGGAGGTGCTCCCTGTTTATCTTTCTGAGATTTGCTAAATTTGCCTTATATTATTATGTACAGACATAATTATTATCTAATTATTATATTATTTTCCTGAAAATGTCACAACTTCATTCTTTATGGCTAGTAACAATTTCTGTTGTGTAAACACACCACACTTTCCCTACCTGTTGTTGGACAAGCGTGTTGGTTTTAAAACTTCGCTATTGTAAATATCCAAAGAAAATCACTTATTCACAAGTAAATTTGTAATCTGCTTGAGTGGAGCTTTGGGTGGCTTATATACATTGGTAGGAATATAAACTAGTCCATCTATTATGAAAATTAGTACAAAGGTTTAAAAACACCACAAAATAAAAAACAGATCTTTCATATAATCTTGATGAAAGCTATATAACTATATTCCCTGGGCATTTATATTCCTAACAGTGCATACAAGCTCCCTTTTGTCCACATCCCTGCCAACGTTTGTTATTTCTTAATGGTTGCTATTCTGACCGGGGAAAAATGGAATCACAACATAGCTTTACTTTGCATTTCTCTGATAGCTAATGAGACTGAACAATTTTTGTATGTTTATTGTACACTTTGTGTTTCATCTTTTGAGAACTGTCTTTTCATTTCATTAATTCATTGGTTGATGAGTCATTGATTTCTTATGAAGGCTTTTTAAATTCTTTGTATGTTCCAGATATTAATCCTATGTGAGGTGTATACTTGGCAAAGTCTGTCTCCCAATTCTGTAAGCTGTCTTTTGACTAACTCTTTCCTTCACTGTACAGAAGCATTTTAATTTCATAAAGTCCTATTTATCAATTGTTTGCATTATTTCCTGAGATACTGAAGTCATATTCAAAAAGTCTTTGCTGATGTCTGTATCCTCAAATGCATTCCCTGTCCTTTCCTCTAGCAGTTTCAGGTCTTAGATCAAGGTCTTTGATTTTTACATGGGCAAGGTGACAGATACACTTGAACAGATGGCGATCTTATTATTTATATAAATTTGTCATTTGAATTTTTAAAGTACTAATTAACAATGTTGATTTTAAAATATCTCTGTTCCTTTTTTGGAAATGAGTTGACAGCCAATCACTTAATGAATTGTTTTGAGTACACCTAAAATCACATCTTATTATTTAACAATCATCTTTAAACAGTTTTATTCACTTATTCCTAGGATTATAAGGATGTTTCTTTTTTCTTCAACTACCAAATAAACACACATACATACACATGCACCTGTACTCTCATACACACACACACACACACACACACACACACACACACACACACACATGAGAGAGAGACAGACAGACAGACAGATCTGTAGATTACTTCACCTTATGCAACACACTGACCCCCTTCAGAAGATCCCCTAATCTGCAGTTATTTTACCTTCATTTTTAGTACATAATCTGTCTACACAGATGACAGCTGTATTAGCTACTTGTCTTGTTGTGTCAAAACTTACTTGACAAAAGCAACATAAGGAAGGGAGGAGTAGGAGGGGTTTGCTCACAGTTTCACCTCTCGTGGCACAGAAGTCATGGTAACAGGAACCTTGGGTAGCTGGTCACACTGTATCTATAGTCAGGAAGCACAAAGAAAGGAATCTAGTTTGTGTTCTCCTCTTTTATTCCATGCAGGAGCCCAGCACATAAAAAGCTGCCTTGTATGGTTAGATTTTCCCACTTCAATTAATTTTATTTAGATGGTCACTCATCCATAGAGCTACAAACCACAGATTATAAAGAATGTGTATATTTATCTCTCTGGGTCTGGATTATGTCACTCAATATAATCTGTTCTAGGTCCACTCATTTGCCTTCAAAGTTCATGACCTCATTTTTCTTTACTGCGCAATCACTAATATCCCATTGTGTATAGGTACCTCATACTCATTATCCATCGACCTGTGGAAGGATATTATGGCTGTGTCTGTTTCTTAGCTACTGTGAATAGTTTCGATGAATATGGCTGAGTAAGTATCTGTGGAGTAGGATGTCAAGTTGTTGGGGCCTATGCCAAGGAATAGCATATCTGGATCACATGGTAGACTTATTTTATTTATTTTTTGAGGATTCTGCACACTGATTAATGAGTGGTTGCATTAATTTGCAATCTCACCTACAGTGAATGATGGGCCCCCTTTCTGCACAACCTCGTCAGCATTTGTTGTCAGTTGTTGTGTTGCTCTTAACCAATCTGACTGGAGTGAGATGAAATGTCAGAGACAGTTGTTTTATTTGCTATCTCCTAACTAGAGGGATAATTAATTCTCTTTCCCTTTCAACATATTTTTTATTTTTGTATATTTTTTTAAATAGACATTGCCTTTGAGAGTTTAAATAAATTACCTTCTCCATCCTGGTTTTAAAATATTTGAAACCCAGTATTCAACAACAACACTCCCCTAAAGATTGCAGGTGGAGACTCTCTGTCCTCTGAGGTGAGCTGAATGCATTCTTGTCTTCACCCTCGGGTGAAACTTTCTTCCTTTGGCCTCTTCTTCAACTCTCTCACTTTCTTGATCATATTTCTCTGATCATGAGTTTTTGTCCTATGGTCTCACAACTTATTTCAGTCTCTGTTTGTACTTACTAAAATATCACATAGATAAATAAAAGTAAAAAAGCACGATGTGCCACTTCATAAATTTTTATAAATCATATTCTCCTGTGTATCAAATGGTAAAGTTAAGAAAGAAAAAACTTCTACACTGACTAAAGCCAGTACCTACCCCACTCAAAGATATCCCAAATTCAGTCCTTAGCCTTTGTTTTTTTTTTCCTTTCACAAGAAATATCTATGAATCTCATTATCACCTCAATAAGTGTGACTCCATTGAAATTTCTTTTTTAATTAATTAAACATTTTTTCTTTAAGTGTTTCTCAGCCATTTGATATTCCTCTGTTGAGAATTCTCTGTTTAGTTCCAAGCCCCATTTCTCAATTGGGTTATTTGGTTTGGTGGTGTTTAATTTCTTGAGTTCTTTATATATTTTGTATATTAGACCTTTGTCAGATATAGGGTTGGTGAAGATCTTTTCCCAGTCTGTAGGCTGTTGCTTTGTTCTCTTGACAGTGTCTCCTGCCTTACAGAAGCTTCTCAGCCTCATGAGGTCCCATTTATTAATGGTTGACATTAAGGCCTGGGCTGTTGGTGTTCTGTTCAGGAAGTTGTCTCCTGTGCCAATATGCTCCAAGCGCTTCCCCACTTTTTTTTCTAACTGACTTAATGCCTCCGGTTTTATGTTGAGGTCTTTGATCCACTTGGAGTTGAGTTTTGTGCAAGGTGACAAATATGGGTCCAGTTTCATTTTTTTACACATAGACCTCCAGTTAGACCAGCACCATTTGTTGAAGATGCTATCCTTTTTTCATTGAATGGATTTGGCTTCTTTGTCAAAAATCAAGTGACCATATGTGTGTGGATTCATATCTGGGTCTTCGATTTGATTCCACTGATCAACCAGCCCATTGCTGTGCCAGTACCATGCTGTTTTAATAACTATTACTTTATAGTACAATTTAAGATTAAGTATGGAGATTCCTCCAGAGGATCTTTTATTGTACAAGATTGTTTTAGCTATTCTGTGTTTTTTGTTTTTCCATATGAAGTTCTGAATTTTCATATGGAAAAACAAAAAAAAGTTTGTCTCTTTTTGCTTCTGGGTGAACTCACTCATTATGATCATTTCTAGTTCAATCCATTTGTCCACAAATTTCGGGAATTCCTTGTTTTTAATAGCTGAGTAGTATTCCATAGCGTAAATGTACCACAGTTTCTTAATCCATTCTTCTACTGATGGACACTTAGGCTGTTTCCATGTTCTAGCTATTACGAATAAGGCCGCTATGAACATGGTTGAGCAAATTTTCTTGTTGTGTGCTGGAGCATCTTCTGGGTATATTCCAAGGAGTGGAATAGCTGGGTCTTGAGGAAGCCTTATTCCCAGTTTTCTGAGATAGCACCAGATAGATTTCCAAAGTGGTTGTACTAGTTTGCATTCCCACCAGCAATGAAGGAGTGTTCCTCTCTCTCCACATCCTTGCCAGCATGTGGTGTCACTTGAATTTTTGATCTTAACCATTCTGATGGGTTTAAGATGGGGTATGACTTTCACACAAACTCTGGTGCCTCATATTTGACCATGTCCCCTGGAGGGGGAGACCGGGTGGCACTCAGAGGAAGGATAGCAGGCTACGAAGAACAGACCTGATACCCTATGAGCATATACAGGGGGAGAAAATCCACTTCAGGAACAGTCATAGGGGAGGGGAGTAAGGGGAAAATGGGAGGGAGGGAAGAATGGGAGAATACAAGGGATGGGATAAACATTGAGATGTAACAAGAATAAATTAATAAAAAAAATTTTTTTAAGTAAACATTTTTTATTTTTTACATCTACATTTATATTATATATATATATATATATATATATATATATATATATATATATATACAATAAACTACCTATAGCAAGACAAACTATGACACAATCAGGAAGTATATAAATGTTACATAGTGTTTGGGCTATTTGTATTTGACAGCCTTGAAGAAAACATCTTTCCTATCTTGGTGCGCCTAAAATTCTGAATGTAAACCAATCTCCAACACATCTTGTCATCATCAACTTAAAACATCTATCTAGGAGGCCTGGTGGCACTCAGAGGAAGGATAGCAGGCTACCAAGAAGAGACTTGATATCCTATGAGCATATACAGGGAGAGAAGGTCCCCCTCAGTCACAATCATAAGGGAGGGGAGTAAGGGGAAATGGGAGGGAGGGAGGAATGGGAGGACATGAGTGATGGATTAACAAGTGAGATGTAATATGAATAATTTAATAAAATATATTTAAAAAATAAACAAGTTGACTAAAAAATAAAACCATCTATCTAGACCTAAAACCATCTTAACCCCTAAACAACTAAGCTTCATTGTAAAATTAAGCTACCCGGTCTTCAACTCCATCAGAGACTTGAGAAGGAATAAATTTGATTACCTGAGTATGCTGAGAGTGCAGGTTAATAGCTTTCCAAATGAGAAGATGACAGAGACAGTCTTCTACCTAACATTGGAACATCTTCTTCAGTCTTCTGGTCCAATATATGTGACAGACATATTTGTGAGGCAGGAGCTATTGAGGGCTTGCTTACCCTGTCTTGCCAGAGTTTGGCCATCAACTCTGCCTGCATCCAAACTTGCCCTTTTTAAGGCAGAGTTCTGTCTGTGGTAGAAAGGAGGACATTTTGCCCAGTGGCTTTTTTTTTTTTTTTTTTTTTTTTTTTTTTTTTTTTTTTTTTTTGCCACATTTGAAGCCAATTCCATAAGGAAGTTCTTTGATGCTCATTATCCTCTTTGAGGTAGGCTGGGTGTTGCCATGAATTAACCTGTCTCATTGTCCATGAATCTTTAAAATAAGAAAAACATTTTAAAATGTATTGCCGACAATCTCTGGCTCCTTTTTAGTAAGTAGGCATTCTGATCTAAGCACAGGCTTTTTAATATCACATACTGTTTCCTTTTTTATCCTCACAATATTACTATGACTCAAACTAGGCTTTGTAAGCAATCTGCCTGTTCTTATAAATAAAGTTTTATGCGAGAGTAGTTGTACTAATTTGCAAATTGTCTTTGGATGTTTTCTTAGTATCAAGGCAGCCATGTGAGTAATTTCCAGAGTTCATAAAGTTTAAAAATCCTATAATACTGACATGATTACCCTTTTAAAGAGTGTCAATCTGTGGATTCAGCTTTAACTATTTTACCCCAGGTTGCTGTAGTGACCTTTCGTCTGAGTATATGGAATCTAGGTTCCTGTATCTGCTGTCTTTGCACAGCCAGCCCAATAAAGATGTTAAGACATTTCTACTTCTTTCTTCTCCTATGCATTTCTTCAGTGCCTGCACTTCTTACTTTTTAGCTGTCCTTTAACATGCTTCACAAGTCACTTCTTTATAGCAATAGCCCACTCTTAATAAGGTATCCTTATCTTCCTGTTACTACACCATTTTCCACCCTAGCCTGCCTTATCTATCCTTTTGAAGCTTATATGCCCTTCACCCCTGAGTCAGGCTCTCTCTCCTCCAGGCAACTCCACACCCTATCATTTCTTTCTCCTCCGATGTCTGTAACATATGGAGTGAATATCACACAACCTGACTCTTGACGACCATCTGTAACTATTTATAGATATGAACCTCCCTCAACACAGCATATTAATTCTTCATCTCTAGAATCCACTGGGCACTTAGTGAAAACTTGGTATATGCTGGTGTTTTTTTATCTGTTGGCTGCATGTGTAAATTATCATTAGCAATTTAAATTGTTCCTTGAAACTGATGTTATAATCTCTGTTACTGTGGCAGGCTCATGAAATTTTATTTTTTGATTCGCTTCAAGTCACAGCAGGGAATAGAACCTAAGAATTCTGGTGACTGAGCAACCACCAGTGAAGAAAGCTGTGTCAGTCCACTCCGTGATGCTAAGCACCTAAGAGGTGGTTATTTGTAGCAAATTCAAATGTAATGGCTCTCATTTCTGGAAAAGCTCTCAGACTAGTCAGGAAAAGGCCTTCTTACTATGTCTTCCCTCATTAAAAGGCGAATGGGGGATATGAAAATCTGTTCTTTTGGGGGCTGGAGAGGTGGCTCAGAGGTTAAGAACACTGGTTGCTCTTCCAGAGGTTCTGAGTTCAATTCCCAGCAACCACATGGTGGCTCACAACCATCTATAATGTGATCTGATGCCCTCTTATAGCATACAGGTCTACATGCAGATAAAGCACTCATATACATTAAATGCACATAAATAAATAAACAAATCTTTTAAAAAACAGAACATCTGTACTGTCATATGAACTCTTCCCCACAATAACAACATCAACCCAATGGTGAAAGAACAGCTATCACTATGCCCAGTCACCAATTACTACTCTCTCAACAACAGAAACAATGCTATTTACACTGAGTTTTGAAGGAAAAATATTCAAACACAGAAAAAATAGCTCCTGTAGAGGATCTTAGTTCAAAATGCCTTTACTTTGATCTTAAATAACCTCCAACTTATTATGAAACCTACTGTAACTTCAAAATGACATATTTACCATTCAGTGCATACATTTTTCATCATTGATAGACAGAATATTTATTTTCTTAGTACTTAGTCAATATGTCTTACAAACCACATACTGGGGCATTTTTCAATCAATTTTTTTTTCTGGTTACCAAAAGTTAAAAAAAAAAAAAAGAATTTATTATAAATATCCAAAAAATAATTTGTGAAGAGATTGAATTCAAATGAAATATAAAACTCCACAGAAATATGTATGCGTTCATGTGCTTAGAAACCTTTATTGAACCAAGCAACAAGAAACTATATAAGATTTAGTAGCCTTGAAACTGCTAAAAAGAAATCCAAGGATTAAAATCATCAGAAGCAGGATTTCTACAAAAAGCCTTCCGTAAACAAGTTTGTATATCTTTCCTCCAACTTCTGACAAAAAAAAAAAAAAATTGTATGGACATCAAGTCTAACCCTTAGTCTGAAGTACTTAGGAGTCTAAATATTCTGGTCACCTCCAGAGAAAAACAAAATGCCATGTTAAATGGAGGATATCATACAGGCCAAATAAAGGAACTAATGACCCAGGCTACATCATGTTAGATACTACTGCAGTGCTGACCAAGAAAATATTTTGAAAATGCAATATAATAAAATTACCACCTGTAAGCCCAGATATTACATAAGAAGAGGACCCGAGGAGCCACACAAGTGGGCCCAGAACCTCTGTTGGTCAAACGGTTGCACAAATAAAAAGGAGAGAACTTCCGGAGTTTACGTATACCAAGAAGTGACTTCATTCACCTCGGAGGAACAACTTTTAGCAACCTAGGACTGCAACAGACTCAGAAGATGCTGTGGCCCCAAAGGGAGGGAGTTAGTTTCTTTCAAAGGAAAAAACCACAACCACGTGTTCAGAGGAAAGTTAAGAGGATTGGTTGACTGGGGTCAGATGATGGTGGAGGAGTACTCCCTGTTTCTGAGGACTAGGGAGAGGGCGGATGAAGGAGGGAGGGTGAGACTGGGAGGGGGCTACAATCAGGATGTAAAGTGAATATACTTTATTAAAGAGGATTAAATAATCGTTTGATTGTTCTTTGAAGTGACAGGCCTTTCCTGAGTAAAGGGCTTGTTCCAGGGACAGATAGTTTTGTGATAACTGGATGTTCATACCACTCAAGGCAAAGCAGAAGGGCTATCTCCTCCTACTGCCTGCTGAAGGCCCTATGGCCTTTCCTGCAATGGAGGAATCTAAAGACAGCAGGAATCTAGGGCAAAGGGCATTCGGCGAAATTGGTTACATATCTAAGATTGGGGTCACAATGGATCTTCACCTCCAACACTTATGTGAGAGACTTTTTCTAGGTCAAACTTCAAAGCCATAACATACATTAACACCCACCCCGCTACACACACACACACACACACGCACACACACACACACACACACACACACACACACACACACACACACACACGGTGGGAGGGTGGGGCCACAGAGACAGGAGTCGTTAGTTACAGCATATAACATTTGTCTAAGGTCCTCTCGCCTCATTCCTGCCATCCCATGTTTCTGTTGGTTTCCTTGCTTACTGTGCCATTTGTTTTGTTTCCTGGAGCGCAGAGCTGAAGATCCCTAGCACCATCTTTCTTACGTATGATTATGTCGCAGAGGCTGCCCTTTTATAGGCTGTCCCTGTGTTCTACCCCCTCATGTGCTGGCAGTCTTAAGGCTGACGATAAATGGCACTGAAGTGATCCCGCTGCTAAGTACCAAACGATGGTCCTGAATATTTGTAGATGCTGGAACATATGGTGATCTTTAGAATAGATTAGATTCTAGATTCCTTAATGCTATGCACCAACTCACCCAAAGCATGGAAATTGCTTTGATGTTTAACTTACGCCCTCGACATGACGGCAGGAATTAGTCCTAAGGAGCTGAGGATGGAAAGGGGGTGAGAAAGGAACATGTGTCCACTCTCTGAATGAGGAACTCCCTGGCTGCCATGTCTTCATCTTTTCAGCCACTACTCTCTGTTCTTCTTCCCTTTCCCTGCAGAAGAACTTTGTGCCACTGAATTCCCTAGATGGAGCTCTGAGCTACTAACCCCACCCTTACGGTCTCAGGATACCTGGCCTTGAATAAAACTGATTTCCTCCCCATCTAAACTCGTCTCCTGAGTGCTGTCCTCAGAGCCCAGAGCAGCTGAACTTGTGACTGGTAACCTTTCAAAGGATGCAAAAGTTAGTGCAGACTTGAATGAGTGGCCTCTGGGACAGCATGTTTCTCTGTCTGTGCTTCCACTGTGCTATGTGCTGCTGATTCCACCTTACTTCAGGCGTTTCTGCCTTGTCCCCTTTTGCACTTTCAAGCCTCAAGAATGACCTTTTCCCAAGGTCTTTTGGGGCCTCTGTTCACTGACTAGAGGGAGGAAACGACACCAAGGTAAAGGCCCAGAGCAAAAGTAAATTCATCCTGGGTTCTGCTCCACCAGATTTCCTGTCGTTTAGTAGCACTATGAATTTTAATATGATACTTACTGCAACTCAGTGGCTTATTTTAATCTGCCGTCTTTGGGAAGTATTGATCATATTCACCAGGTCACAGAACTGTCCCTGCAGCAAGTACCAATGCTTTTTATAAAGTAGCATATTCAGGCTTAGTGTGAACTCTCAGCTACTCCACTCTGCTTTCTAAAACTTATTCCTAGATTCTGTTTTTCAGCCTTTCAAAAATATGGTCACTTCTAGCAACTGATC
Source organism: Acomys russatus (assembly GCF_903995435.1). Lineage (NCBI taxonomy): Eukaryota > Metazoa > Chordata > Mammalia > Rodentia > Muridae > Acomys > Acomys russatus. Next base: position 69,543,177 of record NC_067137.1, read on the forward strand.
AACCTTAAAGTTTGATTGGTCCAATTTTATGATGATTATCAAGTTGGTTACTTTACTTTGGTTATCAAGTTGATTAGAACTGGGACCAAGTAGAAGACGAGCCTCTAAAAAGACCTGTGAGGGTGTTTCTAGAGGGTCCATAGAGGGTTCTAGAAGGGTCACCTGAGAGTGAAGACTGACTGGATAACATTTTCCCACTGTGTCCGTGAAAAGAAAGGTCCAGGGGAAAGCTGTGGCTCTTTGCTGCTTGCCTCCATGCCTTACTAGCAAGTGTATCTACTCCACTGCTGTTCTTGCTGCTGTTGCTTTATTATAGCGATCACTCACTGACGTGGATACCCAGCCGGGATCTTCCAAAGCACACTGAAGACCACTGGCCTTCCAAGAATCCTCCCAGCTTTCAGTGCCAGATTCGGAGTGCTGATGTGTCCAGCTGCATGAATGGAGCAGCTACTGCATTTTCATCCTTCTCAGTACTCAGACAGCCATTGATAGATTATGACTACCCAGTGTATAGCCTGTAAACTGGTCTCATAAATCCCCTTTGTGGTATATATTCATTATGTAAGTTTGTTTCCTCAAGAGTGTCCTGGATAATGCAAGTATATACCCAGACATTCTGAGCAGAGGTACTGGTTTGTTAATTGTTTTAAAACACACACACACACACACACACACACACACACACACACACACACGATGTAAAACCTATTACAAATTCATCCACTGAGATCAAAACTGGAAACAGCACCATAAAACCAAACAGCATCTCTTTGTAGGGAGATGAAGGCACTAATTAAGTAATGATTGAATACATCTGGCATTGTTATTCAGGGTCATGCCAAATAGAAATGTGAGAGTATAAGGAACACATGCAATATTTTGTGGACAATAGTATAATTATTCTCTCAATTAGTGCTACTGGAACTTAGCTCTAATGGATGAGTAAGAGTCTAACTAAGCAGAGTACAAAGGGAAACATACACATTTAATAAATAAAATGAGGTAACCACTGTGTAGACATTGAAAGAGTGTGGATGAGGAAGAATAAGTGGGTAATTCCAGGTGGGGGATAAGAAGACACTATGGTTATTGATCCTATCATCAAATTATCTTGCCATTGTCTCAGTGGCAATATCCTCACAATTGTCCTTGCTAATGTCCTCACTCTGATAGCTCTCCTCAAGAGCAGGATCAAATATGCTCCCTCCAGTACTATGCAGCCACTTTCTATCTGCTCTTGTTAGTTGCTTTTTGGCCCCTACAACTGATTTTCTATATTGTAGCAATGATCTTTATTAAATTTGAATTGCATTATTTTGCCTCTCTACTCAATGACATTCAGTGGCAGTCTGATTTTTACAACATAAAACCACACAGAACTGCTTTAGATACACATGACACCCTGGAAGTCTGTGTACATGGACATTTCATTATTCTAACAAAATATCAGAAATAAGCACTTGAAACTGAGAAAGATTTATTTTGACTAATGCTTTAGGGGATTTCAGTCCATGGCTGGCTATTCACTGATTTTAGGTCTATAGTCAGGCAATCTATTTACTGCAGGAAACAAACAGTAGAACAAAGCTATCAGATACATGCAGCTAAGAAACAAAGAAAGAGAAAGAGCTTGTAATACCAGTATACCCAAGGGCATGTCTTCAATGATATAAGCTCCTTACACTAGGCTCCACATCCTAATGATTCTACCACCTCTCAACATTGCACAGGCTGATGCCCAGGTCTCCACAGTAAGACTCAGAATGCTTCAAAGCCAAAGAGATAATATTTCCTCTTCATCTCTCCCAGAACCACATATTAAAGCTGTTTTTTTTTATGGACTCCAGCAAGCTCTTTAAGTTGTAAATGATGTAGCGTCTTTAAAGATGACATCAGTGACTCACTTCCAGCTAGTTTGTCCCTTCTCTCATCTGTATATTTTTAATGTATCTAATGCTTTCCTTTCCTGGTGATACATTGATATATTGGCTCTACTTTTTATTCCCTGTATTTACAACCAATTTTCCCAGAAACTTTTTGTTCATGTTAAGGAAACTGTGTGTACATTTTCATGCCTTGCTTCCAAGCATGGCAATGCTACATTCTTTGCATGATATGCTGTTAACAGACTCCACAAAAGCCAGGATTTCAGGATTTGAACATTTATGGTTATAATGTCACCTCTGTGAAAAAACCTAATTGAAGTGGGCATACTAGTACAGGAAGGATAAGACATGTGGAACAGATGCAACTGTATTTTAACCTTCTTCAAATGAGCCCAGCACAAATCAACAGACCTCCTCAACCAAACCAAAGGCACATGATGAGTAATGACTTTCATACTTTATATATCACTGAAGGTTTTGTTTTGAGTAATGATCTATCACATACTAATAACCAAAAATATTTAAATTGGTGTGCATCATTTTAAAATGGAAAAAGTAAACATGTTATTTGTTTAAGCCAATAAATTACAACAGATAAGCACTAAAAATATTACAGATGATGTTTTAGAAATACAGAAAGAGATAATAATAGTAAAAAAGCAAATTAGTTGTCAATATATTGACAAGAACAGGTTAAATAACCTTCTTTTATATACTATATTTTCCTAACTTTAAAATGAGAATTAACTCAGACAGGGTAGTATGTCCTGAAATTTTCTAAGTGATTGTTGTGAAGTTTCTAGAATGTTAGACTGAAATAATTTAGAATCATCTGAGCAGAATATAATGATCAACTCTTAGGGTCTTCCCTGGGCTGTAGATGAGGCATTTTGTAGAAACAGTTCCATGTATATGAAAACCATGATTAGAGGGACTCTAAATCTACCCACTTAATACCCTATGACATTAAAGCCAACAAATGAAGAGAGACAACAAACTAAGGTTCAACTACAGTTCTGGACAGTCAAAAGTTTCTTTCTGAAAGCCTAGAGAGCATCATGGAAGGGAGGATGGATGGAAGAAATGTAGAAGCTGGAAGATAGGAAGGAGTCCTATGGAAAAGTGTTATCCAGATACAAGGCACAGCTGTTAGAATCACACAGCAATGATGGGTACTGTAGATTAGGCTCTTCAACTTTCCATCACAGATAGAGGATGTGCCCACAAGGCCCTATCCCTTTCTTAGAGCTACTGACTGTTAAGGTTTCATTTTCCTCAATTGTTTAGGCACTAGGACTAGTTGAGAAAATTAACAGGTTCATAGGGAAAGGAAGAGAGAAAACAGAGAGTAATAGGGGATGAATATAATCACAATACATTGCCTAGATGTATGAAACTGTCAAAAATGAAAACAACAGAAATCATTTATATTTCCTTTGGCTTTCTCCATGTTGCACAGTAAAGTATGAAGTACTCGATGTATTTTCACCAAGAATTATTGCCTTTATTGGTTGCAACACTTCCATGGCAGAAGTTCATTTGATTGATTTACAACAGAGAAGCCTTTTCAATGCAAATAACAGAACACACTGGCCTCTCACTTGGCCAGAACTAGGAGCTCAGAGTCAGGTCATAAAACTTAGGCCTTCTCTTTCCATTACTCATCTCAGCTCTCCTTGAAGAACTTTAGTTCTTTCCATTGTATCTAAAGACAGGGGAGAGCTTACTCATGTATGTATTTCTTCATCAACTATTTCCCCTAGAAGATATGTGGATATTACATTGGCCATGTCAGTGACATATTGTCTTTGCTTAGAATAATGTGGTTGATTTTTTTCCTCTGGGTATTTTGAATTTTCTACAAAGACTATATGATAGTTATCTAAGAAAATACATAAATGTCACTTGTGATGGTTTTAATGAAAATGTCTCTCATAGGCTGACATGTTTAAATACTTGGTCCCCAGCTGATGGTATTGTTTGGGTAGGTTTAAAGGTATGGCCTTATAAGAGGAAGTATGTCACAAGGGGTTTCAAAGCCACACACCATTCTTTATTTGTTCGCTCTGATTCATGATTGTGGCTCAAGATATGAACCCTCAGTTTCCTGGTCCTACTGCCATGCCTTTGCTTCATTATCATGGTATTTAAGTCTCTGGAACTGTAATCCCAAATGAACTCTTTATACTCAGAGTTATTTTGGTCATATTATTTCATGAAAACAATAGAACAATAACTACTACATTTCTGTTTTTTTTTTTAAAGTACAAGATATAAGGGAACATAAAGTGTTGTTTGCCCTTTGTTCAACAGTGTGACTTTAATATCTTCGAGCCAATCATCACTGACAAGATGAGATCTTAGTTTTACCACAATTTTCCAAGCATGATATGCCAAATTAAGGCTTTTAGTCTACGCTATTCTGCTAAAAATAATTCCTGTCTAAAGTGTACTAGACAGCTTGACAATTTGTTTTAAAATGTACTTGATGTGGTAACAAAAGGACTTGTATATATTGGCCTATTTCTTTGTTCTACAGAGAAGACTTAGCTATTCCTTGTATTTTAAATACCACTATTATCCATAGAATTAAAATATGTTCCTCAGTATAGAGCTTCCACATAAATGTTGAGAAAAACAAGGGACAAAGGTAATTATATAAAGTTAGAAAAAAGTGTTGAGTTAATCTGTAATATAGAGAGTATACATCATAATGCACATTTTGAGTGTGCCAAACACTTCAGATTTCCTCCAGAACAGAAAGTGCATTATTCAAATCAAAGGGTGAGTTCTTCATAGTTCTTACTTGATAAGACCCATGAAATAAAACTCTAGTTAATATGGAACAGGGTCTTTTTTTAAAATTTTTTTCTTTTTATTAATTTATTCTTGTTACATCTCAATGTTTATCCCATCCCTTGTATCCTCCCATTCCTCCCTCCCCCCCCCATTTTCCCATTATTCCCCTCCCCTATGACTGTTCCTGAGGGGGATTACCTCCCCCTGTATATTCTCATAGGGTATCAAGTCTCTTCTTGGCAACCTGCTGTCCTTCCTCTGAGTGCCACCAGGTCTCCCCCTCCAGGGGACATGGTCAAATGTGAGGCACCAGAGTATGTGAGAAAGTCATATCCCACTCTCCACTCAGCTGTGGAGAATATTCTGACCATTGGCTAGATCTGGGAAGGTGCCTTAGTTTGAGCGGGACCCCTGGGCCCAAATCTGCCTATCATATTGTTCTACTTGTAGGTTTCTAGGACCCTCTGGATCCTTTTATTTTGCTATTCTCCCATGCGTCTCTCATTTAGAGTCCCAATAGGATGCCCTCCCCTCTGTCCCAGTTTCCTGGTAAGTGAAGGCTTTCGTGGGACATGCCCCTTGGGCTAGTATGCAGATATAAGTGAGTATATACCATTTGATTCTTTCCGCTTCTGGGTTAACTCACTCATTATGATCATTTCTAGCTCAATCCATTTATCCACAAATTTCGGGAATTCCTTGTTTTTAATAGCTGAGCAGTATTCCATAGTGTATATGTACCACAGTTTCTTTATCCACTCTTCTACTGAGGGACACTTAGGCTGTTTCCATGTTCTGGCTATTATGAATAAGGCTACTATGAACATGGTTGAGCAAATTTTCTTGTTGTGTGCTGGAGCATCTTCTGGGTATATTCCAAGGAGTGGAATAGCTGGGTCTTGAGGAAGCCCTATTCCCATTTTTCTGAGATAGCACCAGATAGATTTCCAAAGTGGCTGTACTAGTTTTCATTCCCACCAGCAATGAAGGAGTGTTCCTCTCTCCCCACATCCTCGCCAGCATGTGGTGTCACTTGAATTTTTGATCTTAGCCATTCTGATGGGTGTAAGATGGAATCTCAGAGTTGTTTTGATTTGCATTTCCCTGATGACTAAGGAAGTTGAGCATTTCTTTAAAAAAATATGGAACGCTTCAGAATTTGCGTGTCATCCTTGCCTAGGGGCCATGCTAATCTTCTCTGTATCGTTCCAATTTTAGTATATGTGCTGCCGAAGCGAGCACAATGGAACAGGGTCTTAACTACCAGTATTCTCACCAACATCATGAGTCACCTTCAGTGTTCAGTGTTAGACAACAGTGGACTCAGATAACTCTACATCCTCCTTAATATTTGAATCCTAAATAAATCCATCCAATAAAAAAATAAACAAATAAACACATAAACAAAATCATCCTCTATAGATCTTAATAATTCCCATGACAATACTATATTTAATTAAAATATGCTGTACCATAGAGTAGATAACTTGACTCAAAACTCTCAAACATATTTTAAATAATATGCCCTATTTAGAGTCTGAAAAGAACACAGGAAAAACTTGAAAAATATATAAGTTGTATTAATTCATTGCAAATTTCATACATGCATTGAACATATTTGACCATATTCACCTGCCATTCCTGACTACTTCCCTTTGCACACAACTTCTTATACTTTTGTTTCCCCATTCAATAATCTGCTGGGTCCAATTTGTTCTGCCTATGGGTGTGGGTCAATCCCCTGGAGCATAGTGAACCTATTAGGGCCACACCTTTAAAATATTGACTCTCCCTCTTCAAGGAGCCATCAGCTTTCCATAGAACTTTAGTTAGGGTTGCAACTCATCACCCCCCCCCCTCTCCCTCAATACTGGAATGATAACTGGATTGATATTCTGTAAGTTCTATACATGCAACCACAAATACTCTGAGCTCATGACAGAAGTCCTGTCATGTCCAGAAGATGCTGTTTCACCTTTGTCTTCCCCAACCTTTGGCTCTTACAATATTTCTACTCCTTCCATAATGTTCTTTGATACTGATACCCCGTTTATGCCTATCACTCAGCATGATTATAGCTTACAAGGTTTGTGTGTGAATAAGACTATTGATGACTTTTCTCAATCAGGATCCTACCTAGCTCCTTCCAAGATTATGAAAACTAGTCAGTGGGGAGAAAGCTTTGTGCCAACTTGATTTCTATATGTCTTCTGACCAAAGTGTGTGGCACCTTCAATAACAAATTCTTACCATCAAATTCTGGTGGGCAACCAAGAACAGCAGTGATAGCCTGACTAAAACTTGAGTAAAGATATACCATACCTGGAACTAGGCTTTTTATCTGGCAACTAAACAAAAGTTTTAAACATAGTAAATGAAAATCAAATCTTTTATGAGGTCTGGTGATACTCATTAATTTGGTCTTGAGATCCTAAGGACATACACATGTACCTTGTTTAAGAAAGAAGCACAAGCTAGGCATGATGGCACATGCACAGCATTCAGAAAGGCAATGGTAGGCAGATCTCTGTGAAGCTGAGGCCAGTGTGGTCTACAAAGTAAGTCCAGGACAGCCAAGGCTACACAGAGAAACCTGTCTCCAAAAACCAAAACAAGAGGAGGAGGATGAAGAGGAGGAGGAGGAGGAAGAGAAGGAGGAGGAAGAGAAGGAAGAAGAATAGAGGAAGTACAAACAAATGTGGCTAACAATGACATTTTCCACATGTATTACTATTTGCATTACTTTATAGCAGTACTTCTCAGTCTTCCTAATGCTGTGACCCTTTAATACAGTTCCTCATGTTGTAGTGACTCAACCATAAAATCCTCTTCATTGCTACTTCATAACTGTATTTTGCTACTGTCATGAGTCATAATGTAAATATCTATATTTTTCCAATGGTTCAGGCAACCACTGTGAATAGGTCATTAGGTTCCCAAAGGGGTCAGTCCTGACTCACAGATGTACAACTGCTTCTCTGCAGGATCTTCTCATTGACCTATTCATTGTCGAGATGTTTCTTCTGTTTCTTCTAGTCAGCTTCTAACACGCCACTGCATCTTCCTTCATCTTTCATCTCTATAATTCATTTCTCAGTTACATCTTCTGCAAGGAATCTAATATAACCAGCCATGTTAAGATGAAAATGAATGACATGAAAGTCATGTACATTTGCCTTTTAATATGTGCAACATTTTTCTTATTTTTGTATAGTTACCTTTTCTAAGTCAGCATTCAAGCCAATAAGGAAGAAAGAAAGGAAAATAAAAAGAAAGAAAGAAAAGAAGGAAGGAAGAAAGAGAAAATGTTGACATGTTATTAGGCTCATAAGCAAAAGTCATGTATACATGGTTTATGTATATATAATTATAACTCACAGAATACTTAAAATAATGAAACATCTTTAAATGCCATATTCTTTGGGTCTCTGTGGGTTTTGAAGACTTTATTTAACTATTTTACCTTATATATGTATAGAATCATATCTATCTGTTAGTCTTAGGATATATATTCTTATGCTAAATTAGATTAGAATTTGACATGACCATGATTTGCATCAATATACAAAATTCTATACCAATGGCTTAGAGATAACCTTCTTTGTGAGTAACATTAAGGCCTTGAGTTAAGGAATAGGTTCAATCATCTACATTTTGTTCTATCCTCCCTCTCCTGACAATACCCAACTGACTTCAGTGAAGATGCTGAGCATCAAAGAACCTCTTTATGGAGTTGGCTTCAAATGTGGCAAATAAGCCACAGGGTAAAATGTCCTCATTTATGCCACAGACAGAATTCTGCCTAAAAATGGGCAAGCTTAGATGCAGGCAGAGTAGACAGCTGAGCTCTGCCAATACAGTGTAAGAAAGTCCTCAATAGTTCCTGCATCGAGAATGAGTCTGGCAGAGACATTGGGCTAGAAGGTCGAAGATGAGGCTTCAATGTTATAGAGAGTGTTGGGTGACTGTTCAGGCAGTAAACTATCTCAGTCATTTTTTCATTTTGGAAGCTGCTAACCTGCACTACCAGTTCACTCAGGCATTTAAGTTTTATTCCTTCTCAAGTCTCTGAGGGGAGTTGAAGATCAGACAGTTTAGTTTTACAATCAAGTTTAGTTGGTTAGGGGATAATATCTTTTTAGATCAAGATAAAGGATTTAAGTTAATAGAGATGAGATATGATAGATATTGAATTTCACTCAGAAATGTAGACCCAACTAGATAAGAAAGATGTTTACTTCATGTTTGACAAATACAAATAGCCAAATCACTGGGCGTGTAATATTTCTATAACTCATGATTGTCTCATGTTCTCCCTGATGTATATAGTTTGTTTTATTCATGTGTAATAAAATAAATATATATGTTAAAAAATAAACAATACATGTAATTCACATATTTAGAGAAAAATATAAAATCTAGATTTTAAGGTATTACCATCACACATGAGTGCAACAGCTATACATAATAAGGACTGCCTCACTCACCCAACTCTTTTTCACATATATACACAGATGTCTGTCTGATTTTAATCCTGGAGAAATATAATAAAAATTGAGCCAAAAAATAAATTAATTTGTAAGGAATAAATTTATGTTCATATCCAAAATTTAACATTAAAATTCATCTCCACTACAGAAGTTCTCTTTCTGACAGAGAAAATTATAGAAATCAAAATAAAAGAAATAAGAACTCATCATATAGAGACTGGTCCTGTCTAGCCATTTGTCTAGCCTGCTTCCTCATTTACCACACCCACAGCTGAAGTGCTCTGTGTTTGGAACGGCCTACAGGAGACATGGTTCCCATCACACTGAAAGAATGATCATGCAGGTCATCTACTCTTGTGTGACAGTTATGTCTGCTGCCTCTCTTTTAGGTACAGAGTTAAAATACTTACTTTAGAATACTGACTAATTTAGGTAAAATTCTCAAATAACATTAAATTTACTTGCTTTAGATTATAACAAGCAGTGTAATGATATATTCTACAATTACTTAAAATAATATTTCAAATGCTATGTAAAATTATTCAAATGTGTAGGATACATCCATACGTATAAAAAGCTGAATTTAAAGATGCTGTGTAATAACTATAAACATAACCAGATGAAGGTAAAACTTTAAAAAGATGTGATTAAGTAATGGGATTCAGAGTGACTTGCTATATTTTCCTTGATGCTGGTAATAATTAGTTTAATTAAAAAGAGCATAATTCATGCTTTATAGTTAATGATTACTAGTAGACATTCATGGATATGCTTTCAATCAAGTTATGGAAATTAATAATGTCAGCCCTCTATCATCTCTTAAAACACTTAATTGTAGAACATTTCCCCTTTAAGGCTGCTTTTATTTAACATGTCTAATATTCTAGTTTCTTCTTAGTAGGAAGGTGTTATCCCCTGGTGGGTTGATTTCTTTTCCTTCGATTCAAAGCAAATATTTCAACTATTCAAATTATAGTTTGTACCTTATAAAGCCACTTATGCATACATAACACTTGGCTTAATCACAATATTCCATGACATTATCAGTAAAATGCAACTAGTATATATAGAATTTCACGAAAATCTCATATACCTTACAAAGTATATCAATCATAAATAAGTATATTTTTACTGCAGTTTGATTTTGTAATTCAAAAAAATCTTGTCACAGAAAAGAGTTAATGACTCACATAAAAATAAATGATTATATTACCAGGTATATGGAACATTTAAATAAATAATATAGATATAGCAAGATGGCTTAGATATAAATGTTTATCAGTACTCAATTCATTGAATGGGAAAAAATTTCCCTCAGCCAGTTAAGAGAATTTCTGACCTGCCATGGTTTAATGCTGACATAAAAGCTGCATAAGAAGGCAAGAACCTGTATGGGGGAGCACATAACCTTGCTGCCATTTAACTCACAGAGGGCATTGCCATGATCACAGGAGCATTCCCCACAGATACCCAGTCACCACTCAGTTCTATTTTGTGTCCTTTATGGAGCCATTCAAACCTAGCCAGTGTTGAGGGCTACATTGCTGCTCTTTGAATTCTTAAAGTTGGAGGCTAATAAAGTGCAGGAAAATGTACATTCCTTTGATTTGTTTCATTAGTGTGTCCCACAGGGGGACCTGTACATATCAGAAATTTAAATTAGACAATAAACTTTAATGCTCACAGAACCATACCCACCTCTCTCCACACCATCCAAATTTCTGACACATCTCAAAATGAAAATTAAACTAGCTAATAAGTCCTAGAAATACTGTTTTTTTTCTCAGCCCATCCTCTCTGGAGAGAGGCAGACCTTTCTGATTATTGGAATTTATGTTTCAGCCTCATTCATCTTTCTGTCTAGACCTCACTAAGGTCAATGTGCAGCTATGTCTAGTTCTCTTATCCAATCAGTGTTTTAAATTTTTTATTCCGTAGCCTATGTGAAACAAATGGGTTTAGTAATGTAAATGGGTTACTCATTATAATAAGAGCCCTAATTGTTCAAGTATTTGGAGGTTAGTCATTCATTGTGTTAAACACTTTTAATCCTGCAATCCACACAGGAAAGCCAATTTGACAGAAATGGACACTGAAAACACTCCCATTCAGGGGTAACTAAGTCAAATATATTACACTATTCCCCCACCATATGTGCTAAATATGCTTCCTGTCCCTACACCCAGTTCTGAGCATTACACCCACCTGCTATATTTACCCCCTGGCGGGCTCCTCACGTTAACATCTGGCTTCTGTACTTCTAGATAAACAAGGTATTTTGGAGCCTACCCTGTAAGAATTAATATGCTCCTATGTGCTCAATGGAATTTTTTTTTACCAGTTCTAAATACCCATATGCGCATCCTGGCCTTGGCTGTGTCCCAGCATAGGCTGCCCCTGCCCTTTGGCTTAGAGACCTGTCTTGTACCAGACTCTCCTGCACTGCCAGAGTCATGTATTCATTGCTTCCAGTACTGCACTGAGAAACCTTGACATGGAGTCTTCAAGCCCTTCAGTGTTCACGTTGCTTCCCATGGCCAGTATGGAATTGCTATGCTTGGTTACACTCTGGTGAAGCACAGTTCTTTCTTAGGTCCAGTCTAATGCTTGCACTTTCAGTTTTCTTAGCTTCCACTGTGATTGTGATTTTGCTACAGAAATTTCACAGGTGCCAAGTTCCAGGCATGCTTTTATCCATTCCCATTTTCTATAAGGAGGAAATGCAATGAAATAACAATGAAATATTTGCTCCAAGACTTTCTGGGTTTGAAATGTTTGAATTGTCATCTACATACATTCTTAAGTCCAAATTTGTTATTCTAACTATGCATCGTGAATTGCTATAAAGCTCACCAAATAATCTATAACAAATGCACTACAAGTAATGAAGGTAAATAATGCCCATTTATCATGAGAATGAACAGCAATCAAAAATCATGAGTAAGTTAAGATCACGTCGTGATTTGCTACTCTCAAAAAGCCTCCTTTCCTAACCCCTCAGAATGCTCTCTTTCTGCCCATGTGTGGTGCGTGTGTATGTGTGTGCATGTGTGTGTGTGTTTATGTGTCTCTGTGTGTGTGTCTTTGTGTGTGTGTGTGTGTGTGTGTGTGTGACATAGCCACAGAACTACTCAATCACCCCAGAGTGTCAGAGATTAAATGATAGGACCACTCTGAGATAATAACTGCTATTGCCCATCGCCCACCTCCATAAGCTTTCTTTACTGGCTCACACATGTTTTTTAATTATTATTAATAGGATCATAAAGATGTGCTCTTGTCTGGTTGTTTCTTTCATTCTACACCCATGCTGCTACATGCATCTGCAGCATGTTGTTTTTAATTCATAACTAACTTTTTTGTTTATTTGTTTGTTTTTTGTTTTTCCAGGCAGGATTTCTCTGTGTCGCCCTGCATGTCCTGGGATCTCTTTGTAAACCAGGCTGGCCTCAAACTCACAGAGATTTGCCTGTGTCTCTGCCTCCCAAGTGCTGGAATTAAAGGCATGTACCACCATGACGACATTTCTAAAACTCCTAGAGCAGAACACTGAGGGAAAGCCGTTTGCTTACACTGTCTTTCCATTTTGCTTGTTGCTATTTGTTCCATGTATATATAGGTACCCCAGGGTAGACGCATAATGCAGTGAATTACTACCATTAAAGCTCTTCTCATGAATTATGATCTTCTTCACTTCTTGTGGAAGCTTTTGACTTAAAGTCTGTTTCATTTACAGAAATGTGTAGTGCCCACTCTCCTTGACTAACATTTACAAGGAGAATCTTTTCCAACCCATTTACCTCGAGTTTCTGTGTCCTTGAATTTGAAGGGAGCCTCTCTGATGCATGTTTTCTATACATCCATCAAGTTTATGTCTTTTTGAGTGAAATTTTAAACCTAACGTTTAAAGTGATTGCTGATGGGCAAGGTCTTGCCTTTGCCACTGTGTACCTCAACTTCCGATTATTTTTTGCTATTTCTTTGTTATATTGTTTGTTCTTCCTCTCTTGTTATCTACAATTTGGTGGTTTTATTTTATATTTTTGATAGTAGCATGTTTTGCTTTTTTCTGTTTATCTTTTTCAGTATCTTGTGTAGGTTTTTCCTTTGTGGTTATCACATAGGTTACAGACAGTATCTCAAAATAACTTGATTTTAAGTTCATTTTAAGAATCTATCCCTGGAGATCCAAGATGGCGGCAAGCAGTGTGGACCATGTTTGGAGGCTCCAGTGAACAATTCAAGGAATTGCACAGATTTCTGAGCCAGGAACACAAGGTCCCCACACCACGGCAGCAGGAGTGCTCCACGGTTCGGAGGTACCAGGATGCGGAGGACCTGCATGCCCCTGCACATGGGAGGAGCGCAGATTTTCTCGGATAGGAGCAGCAGCAGCAGAGGCAGCAGCAGCAGCAGCGGCACCAGCAGCACCAGTGTCAGCAGCAGCGGTGGCTGAAGTTTGCAGCTCAGAGCCTTCTGGTGGAGGCAATTGGTATGGTGACTGGTGGGAGTTGCTGCGGGAGAGGGGACTCTGGGCAGGATTTGGGTCACGTGGTGCCTTGGGACCTAGACTGGACTCGGCGGACAGTTTTGCCCCAGAATCCTGGGTTCTGGCTCAGCTCAGCAAGCAATTCTGCCCGAGGCACTAACTTAGCACAGCCACAGCTCCCCTGCTGTGGTACAGGCTGGGTGGAGCACTCAGTTCCACCCTAGGCAACAGCTCAGCTCAGCGGAAGCTCCCCTGCTGTGACGCAGACTGGGCGGTGCACTTGGTTCCACAAGCAGCTCTGGCTCAGCGCAGTCGCAGTTCTCCTGCTGTGACGCAGGCTGGGAGGAGCCCTCCACTCCACCAGAGGCCCTAGCTCGGCACAGCCGCGGTTCTCTTGCTGTGACACAGGCTGGGCAGAGCGCTTAGTTCCACCAGCGGCGCTAGGTCAGCGCAGCTGCAGTTCTCCTGCTGTGATGGAGGCTGGGCAGAGCGCTCAGTTGCACCGGCTCTAAGACTCTATTTGGATACAGTGTGCTTGGCAGACAGTTCGGGCCCTGAGTCAATAACTGACCACAGCACGCACTTTGGGCCAAAAAGCCCTAGCTGAGCTTAATGCGCAGTCCCAGCCCAAAAATTCTAGCTGGACCCTGTGTGCATTTTGGGACCAGATTCCCTAGCTGAGCTCGGCAGATGGTTCAGGACCTGAGAATCTAGCTGAGTTCAGCCCGTGGTTCAGGCCCAGTGTTCCTGGCTGGACTTGGCAGGGGACACAGAAGGCTGAGGATACTTGGCCTGACCCAACGCTCATTCAGAGACCCAGAACAATTGCAGGACCCACAGCACAGGGGAGCTGAGGATCACTGCCTGTGAGAGTCAAAGACGACAGGGCTAACCTCCTAACATCCACACCAGTGAAGCATTAGAGCTTCTAGCCTAGGGAAATCGTGAGAAAAAAGTGAATCTATCATCAGACTCCCTCCACCAAACTCTGGAAGCTACCCAACAAAAACAAAGACGGTAAGAAGTCTAAAGGACAGCGAAAAAGCATATGCAAAAAAAACCCAAAACAACATGGCATCTCCAGTTTCCAGCCATCCCAAAGAAAACCACCCAGAGAACTCAAATACAACGGAAATAAAAGAAAATAACCTCAAATACTTAGTAATGAGGATGATAATGGAGGAAACAAATAAAATTCATAATCAAATGCAGGAGGACACAGCCAAACAGGTGACAGACATAAAAGAAGCACATAGAGTGGAACTGGAAAAATTGCAGGAAAATGCAAACAACCAAATGAAAGAAATAAACAAAACGGTTCAAGCTCTGAAGACCTATAAAGAGGCAATGGAAGAAACTCAGGAATATACAAACAATCAGATGAAAGAAATAAAAAAATCAGCTCAAGATCTGAAAATGAAAATGGATTCAATGATAAACACACAGACAGAAGAAAGACAAGAACGTGAGACCTCAGAGCAGAAGGCAAGTAACACAGAGGTGAGCTTTTCTAATAGAATCCAAGAGATGGAAGAGCAAATCTCAGGTCTAGAAGATACAATCACAGATCTTGAAGCAACCATTAAGGAAAATGCCAAATCTGGAAAACTCCTGACACAAAACATCCAGAAAATTAAGGACACCATGAAAAGAAGAAATCTGAGGATACTAGGCATTGAAGAAAGAGAAGATGTCAGTCTCCAAGGCCCAGAAACTATTCTCAATAAAATCATAGAAGAAAATTTCCCCAATCTAAAGAAAGAGATGCCTATAAACATACAAGAGGCCTACAGAACACCAAATAGAATTGACCAGAAAAGAAAAACTGCCCGTCACATAATAATCAAAATACAAAACATACAAAACAAAGAAAAAATATTAAAAGCTGCAAGAGAAAAGGGCCAAATAACATTTAATGGCAAACCTATCAGAATTACACCCGACTTCTCAGCAGAGACCATAAAACCTAGAAGGGCCTGGAGAGAGATCCTGCAAACCTTAAGAGACCACAGATGCCAGGCCAGACTACTTTACCCAGCAAAATTATCAATAACCATTGATGGAGAAAACAAAATATTCCATGACAAAAACAAATTCAAACAGTACCTATCCACAAATCCAGCTTTACAGAAAGGTACTAGAAGGAAAACTCCATCCCAAAGGGTCAAGCTACAACCAAAACTACCCAGGAAATAGATAACTATCCCATGGCAAAAACACAACTACAAAAACACTCAACTGGAAACAACATCAAAATTAAGATTCTTAACAGTCACTGGTCATTAATATCTCTCAGCATCAATGGTCTCAATTCTCCAATAAAAAGACACAGACTAACTGAATGGGTGCATAAACAAGATCCAACATTCTTCTGCATTCGAGAAATACATCTCACCCATAATGAAAGGCATTACCTCAGGGTAAAAGGTTGGAAAAAATATTCCAATCAAATGGTCACAAGAAGCAAGCAGGCGTAGCCAGTTTAATATTGAACAAAATAGACTTTAAACCATAATTAATCAAAAGGGATGAGGAAGGACACTTCATACTCATCAAGGGTAACGTCAACCAAGATGACATCACAATTCTGAGCATCTATGCTCCCAATACAAGGGCACCCACATTTGTAAAAGATCTGCTAAAAAAGCCTAAACCACACATCAATCCATACACAATAATAGTGGGAGACTTCAACACCCCACTCTCACTGAACGATAAGTCATTGAAACAGGAACTAAGCTGAAAAATAACATCATTAACCAAGGCCATGGGTCAAATGGATCTAACAGATATCTATAGAACCTTTCACCCAAACAAGAAAGAATATACCTTCTTCTCTGCACCCCATGGAACCTTCTCCAAAATTGATCACATCGTAGGTCACAAAGCAAGCCTCAATAGATACAAGAGGATTAAAATAATACCTTGTATCCTATCAGATCACCATGCTCTTAGATTGCAATTCAACAACAACAGAAATAACAAAAAGCCTACACATACATGGAAACTAAACAACTCTCTGCTAAATGACACCTGGGTCAGGGGAGAAATAAAGAAAGAAATCAAGGAGTTTCTGAAATTCAATGAAAATGACGAAACAACATACCCAAATTGTGGGATACATTGAAAGCAGTGCTAAGAGGAAAATTCATAGCACTAAGTGCCTTTAAAAAGAAATTGGAAACATCGCACATAAGCATCTTAATGACACAACAGGAAGCCCTAGAAAAAAAGAAGCAGAAACACCCAAGAGGAGTAGAGGTCTAGAAATAATCAAACTCAGGGCTGAAATTAACAAATTAGAACCTAAGAAAACAGTCCAAAGAATCAACAAAACCAAGAGCTGGTTCTTTCAGAAAATCAACAAGATTGACAGACCATTAGCCAAACTAACTAAACAGCAGAGAGACAGTATTGAAATCAACAAAATCAGAAATGAAAAGGGAGACATAACAACAGACACTGAAGAAATTCAAAGAATCGTAAGATCCTACTTTGAAGGCATATACGCCACAAAATTTGAAAATCTAAGGGAAATGGACGATTTTCTTGATCAATTTCACTTGCCAAAGTTGAATGAAGAACAGATAAACAAGCTAAATAGTCCCATTTCCCCTACAGAAATAGAAGCGATCATCGATGGTCTCCCAACCAAAAAAAGCCCAGGGCCAGATGGCTTCAGTGCAGAATTCTACTAGACCTTCAAGGGCGAGCTAATACCAATACTCTTCAAGCTACTCCAAAAGATAAAAATGGATGGAATATTACCAAATTCATTCTATGAGGCCATAGTCTCATTGATACCTAAACCTCACAAAGCCTCAACAAAGAGAATTTCAGACCAATTTCTCTTATGAACATCGATGCAAAAATACTAAATAAAATACTTGCAAAACGAATACAAGAACACATCAAAGATATCATTCATCATGACCAAGTAGGCTTCATTCCAGGCATGCAGGGATGGTTTAATATATGGAAATCCATCAATGTAATCCACCATATAAACAAACTGAAAATAAAAAAACCACATGATCATCTCTTTAGATGCAGAGAAAACATTTGATAAAAATCCAATACCCATTCATGTTTAAAGTTTTAGAGAGATCGGGGATACAAGGCACTTTCCTCAACATAATAAAGGCTATATACAGCAAGCCAATAGCCAAAATCAAAGTAAATAGTGAGATACTCAAGGAAATTCCTCTAAATTCGCGAACAAGGCAAGGCTGCCCACTCTCGCCATATCTCTTCAATATAGTACTCAAAGTTCTAGCCAGAACAATAAGAAAACAAAAGGAGATCAAGGGTTTCCTAATGGGAAAGGAGGAAGTCAAAATATCCCTATTTGTAGATGATATGATAGTGTACATAAGTGACCCTCAAAATTCCATCAGAGAACTCCTGAAGCTAATAAACACCTTCAGCAAATTAGCTGGATACAAAATTAACTCAAAAAAGTTTGTATCCTTCCTATACACAAATGGCAAGCTTGCAGAGGAAGAAATTAGGAAAACCATGCCCTTCACATTAGCCACAAGCAATATAAAATATCTAGGAGTTACTCTAACTAAGCAAGTGAAGGACTTGTTTGAAAAAAATTTCAAAACTCTGAAGAAAGAGATTGAAGATGACCTGAGAAGATGGCATGATCTTCCTTGCTCATGGATTGGGAGAATTAACATAGTAAAAATGGCCATCCTACCAAAAGCAATCTACAGATTCAATGCAATCCCTATCAAAATAACTACACAATTTTTAAAGACATTGAAAGTTCAATTCTGAACTTCATATGGAAAAACAAAAAACCCAGAATAGCTAAAACAATCTTGTACAATAAAAGGTGCTCCGGAGGAATCTCCATACCTGATCTCAAACTGTACTATAAAGCAATAGTAATTAAAACAGCATGGTACTGGCACAGCAACAGGCTGGTTGATCAGTGGAATCGAATCGAAGACCCAGATATGAATCCACACACATATGGTCACTTGATTTTTGACAAAGAAGCCAAATCCATTCAATGGAAAATGGATAGCATCTTCAACAAATGGTGCTGGTCTAACTGGAGGTCTATGTGTAAAAAAATGAAACTGGACCCATATTTGTCACCTTGCACAAAACTCAAATCCAAGTGGATTAAAGACCTCAACATAAAACCAGAGACACTAAGTCACTTAGAAGAAAAACTGGGGAAGAGCCTGGAACATATTGGCACAGGAGACAACTTCCTGAACAGAACACCAACAGCCCAGGCCTTAATGTCAACAATTAATAAATGGGACCTCATGAGGCTGAGAAGCTTCTGTAAGGCTGGAGACACTGTCAAGAGAACAAAGCAACAGCCTACAGACTCGGAAAAGATCTTTACCAACCCTACATCTGACAAAGGTCTAATATCCAAAATATATAAAGAACTCAAGAAATTAAACACCACCAAACCAAATAACCCAATTGAGAAATGGGGCTTGTAATTAAACAGAATTCTCAACAGAAGAATGTCAAATGGCTGAGAAACACTTAAAGAAATGTCAACCTCCTTAGTCATCAGGGAAATGCAAATCAAAACAACTCTGAGATTCCATCTTACACCCATCAGAATGGCTAAGATCAAAAATTCAAGTGATACCACATGCTGGTGAGGATGTGGGGAGAGAGGAACACTCCTTCATTGCTGGTGGGAATGCAAACTAGTACAACCACTTTTAAAATCTATCTGGTGCTATCTCAGAAAACTGGGAATAGGGCTTCCTCAAGACCCAGCTATTCCACTCCTTGGAATATACCCAGAAGATGCTCCAGCACACAACAAGAAAATTTGCTCAACCATATCCATAGCACCCTTATTCATAATAGCCAGAACATGGAAACAGCCTAAGTGTCCATCAGTAGAAGAATGGATAAAGAAACTGTGGTACAGATACACTATGGAATACTACTCAGCTATTAAAAACAAGGAATTGCTGAAATTTGTGGATAAATGGATTGAGCTAGAACTGATCATAATGAGTGAGTTAACCCAGAAGCAGAAAGACTCAAATGGCATATACTCACTTATATCTACATGCCCAAGGGGCATGTCCCACGAAAGCCTTCACTTACCAGAAAACTGGGACAGAGGGGAGGACATCCTATTGGGACTCTAAATGAGAGAAGCATGGGAGAATAGCAAAGTAGAAGGATCCAGAGGGTCCTAGAAACCTACAAGTAGAACAATATGATAGGCAGATTTGGGCCCAGGGGTCCCGCTCAAACTAAGGCACCAGCCAAGGACAATACAGGCGGTAAACTTTAAACCCCTACCCAGATCTAGCCAATGGTCAGGACATTCTCCACAGTTGAGTGGAGAGTGGGGTATGACTTTCTCATGAACTCTGGTGCCTCACATTTGACCATGTCCCCTGGAGGGGGAGACCTGGTGGCACTCAGAGGAAGGACAGCGGTTACCAAGAAGAGACTTGATATCCTATGAGCATATACAGGGGGAGGTAATCCCCCTCAGGAACAGTCATAGAGGAGGGGAATAATGGGAAAATGGGAGGGAGGGAAGAATGGGAGGACACAAGGGATGGGATAACCATTGAGATGTAACAAGAATAAATTAATAAAAAAATAAATAAATATAAAAAAGCAAACAAAAAAAAAAGAATCTATTCTTTTGATTCTGTCACATATACACACGTTATGTTTTTATATAACAACAGTGTCCGTTTATATTTCATATTCCATGATTTCTTTATTGGGTGTTGGTTGTTTCTGAATATTTCTTATGTTGAAGTCTTATGTTTAAGTTTAGCAGCTTGTGATATTCAGGGAATTTTCACATTTCATCTTAGTCGTTAAATGTGTTGATATAGTTCTATTTATAATATTGTCAGTTTTTATTAATGAGATCCAGCATGTTTGGATCTTATGGCCATGGCCACATCAGTCATTTTAGAATATACAGTGGCACTCCCAACACACTATCATTGATAGTGTATTCTGTTCCTGATATTTTATCACTTTTCTTTAAATTGATAAAATGTATTCTTTACAACAGTTTGAGGCATATAGAAAATCAAAGAGAAAGTGCATCAAATTATCACATAACATTCTCATCCCCCAGGGTCCTCTATTCTTAACATCTTGCAGTTACATGGCCCATGTACCTCAGTTCCTGACATGGCATTGCCATGTCATTTACTAAAGTTCATAGATTACACCCTCCGCATTGTCTTTTCTATTGATTTTGACAGCTTACTATAGGATCAACTTTCCATCATAACAAACTACTAGGAATCACTTTTACACAGTCTCCATAGTTTTGTCTTTTCTAGAGTACTACAAAGCATGCATTCTTTCTAGATTGGCTTTTTAACTCAGCAATATGCTTTTGTGGCTCCAGTAGTTATTTCTGTGGCTTGGTGGCTCACACATGCACACACCACACCACACACACAAACACAGACACACACACACATACATACACACACACACTTTTATTTAAAATAGATTATGTTCTCATAGACTATATCCTGATTACAATTTCCCTTCCCTCTACAACAGCTCCCCTCCCATCCGGATCTATATTCCCTTTCTCTCCCTCATTAGAAAAGAACAGGCTTCTAAGAGATAACAAAACATAACAAAATAAAATTGAATATGATAAAACATAAACCATCACACCAAATTTGGACCAGGCAAACCAACACAATGAAAAGAGCCCCAAGAGAAGGCAGAAGAATCAAAGACCCAATTGTTCACACACTCAGAAATCCCACATAAACGTGTCAGAGGACATGGTACAGACCAGTGCAGGCCCCGCTCATGCCACTTCAGTCTCCGTGAGCTTTTTTGTGCCTTACTTAGTTAATTTGGAGGGCCTAGCTCCTGATGCTAGGGTCTTATATTCTTTCTGCCTCCTCTTCCACAAGGTTCTCTGAGCTCTGAGGGGAGGAATTTGATGGAGCCATCCTATTTAAAACTATGTGTTCCAAGGTCTCTCTCTCTCTCTCTCTCTCTCTCTCTCTCTCTCTCTCTCTCTCTCTCTCTCTCTCTCTCTCTGTCTCTCTCTCTCTCTCCCTATCTGCATCGTCTCTGACTACAAGTCTCTGTTTTTATTCTCATCTGCTGCAGAATGAAGCCTCCCTGATGATGGCTGAATAAGGCACTGATCTATGAGCATATCACAATATCATTAGGATTAAATTTATTGTTACTGTCTTTCAGACCAGTAGTATTTGGTTTTACCCTAGGTCTCTGGGCTGTCTGATCTCTGGTTCTTTGTCACTCACGCAGTGTTGAAAATGGGTTCCATCTCACGAAGAAGGCCTTAAAACAAATAATTTCTTTTCATTGTTCGGTTGTAGTCCATTTTATTGATATACCACAGTGTGTATATTTATGGAAGAATATTTTGGTCACCTACAGTTTGAATATTTATGAAAGAAAGCTGCAAGCTTTTATGTGGACATAAGATTTCAATTAATTTATGTAAAGAGTATAATTGTTGAATCATGTACTAAGAATAAGTTCATGAATCCAGTGTGAGGGCACATGCCAGTAATCTAAGGACATGGAAGGCTCAAGTAGGAGATTACTGGACTTGAAGACAGCCTAGACTATAAGTTTGAAGATAACCTGGGATATGCACCAAAAATCTTTTAATATTTTTTTAATATTATAAGACTACCAGATTGTCTTTCAAGGGGCATATCACATTTTAGATTCCTTGTGGTCACAGATAAGAGTTCCTGCCTGTCACTCTAAATTCTTGTCAACTTGGGCAAAGTTTGAATAGGTGTGCGTTCATCATTTGTTCAGTCTCCTTATGACATATGATACTGATAATATTTACATGTTCTCATCTTCCATACCTGTCACAAGACAGCTCCTAGGAACTTATGAACATTTCAAAATTGAGTTGTTTGTTTCTTGTTGAACTTTAAGGGTTATTTGTATGTTTTAGATAGAATCCTTTATCACACATTTTCTCCAAATCTGTACTGTTTTTATTTTTTTCCAGTTTTCACCGAGCAAGATATTTTAATTTTAATGAAGCCTAACTTATCAATATTTTTCTTAAGGATCATTCTTTGAGATTTCTTAAGATTTACTTTTATCAGATGTAGAATGGGTAAAGATCTTTTCCCAGTCTGTAGGCTATCGCTTTGTTCTCTTGACAGTGTCTCCTGCCTTACAGAAGCTTCTCAGCCTCATGAGGTCCCATCTATTAATTGTTGACATTAAGGCTCTGGTGCCTCACATTTGACCATGTCCCCTGGAGGGGGAGACCTGGTGGCACTCAGAGGAAGGACAGCGGTTACCAAGAAGAGACTTGATACCCTATGAGCATATACAGGGGGAGGTAATCCCCCTCAGGAACAGTCATAGGGGAGGAAAATAAGGGGAAAATGGGAGGGAGGGAAGAATGGGAGGATACAAGGGATGGGATAACCATTGAGATGTAACAAGAATAAATTAATAAAAAAACTAAAAAAAAAGATTTACTTTTAATTGTGTGCGTGTTTGTGTGTGTCTATGTGTGTATGAACATGTGAGAGCAGTACCTTCAAGGGAAAGAAGAAGACATAAGATCCCCTGGAACTGGAGTTATTGGCAGTGGTGAACCATCTGATGTAGGTGTTGGGAACCAAGTTGGAGTCATCTAGAAGTGCAGCAACTGCTCTCTACTACCAGGCACCTATGCTTTTGGAGATTCAAAATAGAGAGACACACAAAGAGAGAGGAAGAGAGAGAGACAGAAACAGAGACAGACAGACAGACAGAGACAGAGAGACAGAGAGAGAGAAGGAAAGAAAACTGTATGCCAACAAATACCTCTCATGAACATGAATGTAAAAAATTCTCAGTAAAATGCTTGCAAACTGAATTCAAAAAAGATTACCCACCAAGATCAAGTAAACTTCCTCCCTGAAATTAATGAACAGTTCAGCATATTCAAATCAACACATAAAATCTGCTACATGAATAGATCAAGAGTAGAAGTCATGCAATCACCTCATTCGATACACAAAAGTCTTCTAATAAAACTCCACATTCTTTCATGATGAAAGTGCTGGAGTATATAGGGATACAGGAAACACATCAACATGATGAAGGTAATACACAGCAAGCTCACAGCCTATGTCTTGTTAAGTGGAGAAAAACTACAATCTTTCCAATTTAGTAAAAGCCTTGTACAGTGAAAAGTTTCAGACAAGGAAGAGAAATTAAAGAAGATACTAGAAGATCGAAAGATTCCGTATTCATGTGAAGAAAAATCCTAACATTGTCATAGAGTTTACAGCCATGCAAATAATAAATGTAGGTGTGCCAATGATTTACTAAGCCTCAGTGGCTCAGAAGTGGGAAAAGGGACTAAACTTGGTTGTTTTATGAATAATTCAAAACCCCTGAGCATCTTTAAAGATGGTCAAACCATGAATTTTCACCAGATACCTGAAAGATCATATTCATAAAATATGTGAAAATCCATCTAAACTGAAAAGTGTCACATATCTCTGTGACTGTATGGAAATGCCAAAGTTGGGTAGCAGCTCAGATACTTTGAAGTGGCTTGTCACAAGTCACAACTGAAACCAGAGCAGGGTTCCCAGACTCATAAAGCACTCCAATAGAGTCCCTTAAGTTTCCAGTGTCCTTCCTTGGCCCATAGTATTTCTTTTCTTTCCTTTTCTTTTTTCATAAAATTTTTAAACACCACTCTCTTGGAGTTTCTAGAGATGGGAACTTTTTTCTTTATTGATGCTCCATCGCTTTTAATGTCTTATTTTATAAGGCTCTGGGAATGGAAGCAGCTTCAAACATTCTCACTGAGTGAGCAAAGCTAAAATGCTTCAGGCTGGAGAAAGGGCTTCAGTGGTAAGAGTGCATGCCGCCCTTCCAGAGGTTCCAAATTTAATTCCAAACTTCTATGTTGGGTAAGTCACAGTTGCTTGTAACTCCAGCTGAAAGGGGATCCAATGTTTCTGTCCTCTGTGGCACACAGACACATACATACACAAAATACAAAAACATAGATAGTAAATGTGAAATATTTAAAGGAGAAATATTGTAAAAGAGGATTTGTGGAAATTTGAGGGGCTGTAAGGGCCATGTATACAGTAGGAAGGCACACCTGTGATACTGAAAGAACAAACAACAAAAAGAGGGCTCTGCAAGGACTCAGCCACAGCATCTGTCCCAAGCCAGCCTGGCCAGATCTGTGGGTTCTGTCTCCTCCCATTGGCCAGCACGTGCTCTGGTTGGACTCATCATTCCATGCCAGCTTCCCAGGAATTTCACGCTTCACAGATTAGACATGTTTCCCTGGATTATTATTTAGAAAAGAATTTGTACCATGGCGTCTTATGGAAGAGAGAAGCCAGCACTGATGGAGCTTTTTAAGGCAACCCTAAATAAATAACAGACAACGCAATTCAGCAAATTATCTTCCAACCCAGGTACTTCACTCTGATTTTTTGCATGACCACTTGGACCATAGCTCTTTTTTTCTTTCATCGATGACTTTCGCCTTTAAATTACATCAGTGCTCTGTAATTAGCTCTGAACACCGCAAATTCAAGACTCCTCCTACCAAACACCTGCAACTGCGCTCTTCCTGCACATCTCGTAGCATCCTCTCACCTAGGGGGACTCGCTTTCTTGCCATGATTTCTCACATGTGACCCTGATCTGTGTGGTGGAAGTAGATCATCTCTGTCTGCACTCTTCCTGTCTGCTTGAGCATTTTAGTCTTTCATGGCCCACTTTATCTCCCACACTCAGCACAACCTGAGAGTTTGCCACTCTGGCTGAGTTCTTTTCTGTGTCTAATTTGTTTCTGTGTCGCTGTTTAGCTTTTAGTTACCTTAAAAGAAAACTGTTGTCTTAATAATACCTATTTCTAACTATTTTTCAAGAATAATTGGGAGCCAAAGGCCACATATCCCAAACTTTCCCCCTCCAATTCCACCTATAAAAACAGAGACCCAGCCCTGGCTGCAATTGAAACCTAGCCATTACCCTGAGTTGCAGTCTCCTTATATGTGAAATGGAAATAATAACATAAAATTGGTAGGAGAATCATAAGATAATTGGGAGGATCAAATGAAGGAAAAAAATCTATAAAGGGTGTTTAAAACACCCACTGCTGTAGAATAAGCACTCAATAAGTAATAACTAGTATTATTATTTTTCCTACATTTTATTGCAATTCTTCTTTATTCTGTGCAAGTTTCTAAGGCTTAGAGATAGTTTCCAGAGCAGCAGAGGTGTGCTTGGCTGTGGGCAATGAATCAAAATCCATTTCCTTTGATCTCTGTGCCTCTCTATTTCTTTGAATCTGAGAACTGAGGCCACTCACAACATGAGCTTTCAAAACACATGTGGCAATTGGAGTTGGGTGTTTTGTGGGAAGCAGAAAAAAAGCAGACATTTGCCCTGCTTTTATCTGGAGCTACAGGGCCAAGTAAGTTTTGCAAGAAAAAGTCCATGAAAGGGAGATCTGCAGTACTTGGGTCCTTGCCATTCATAATTGATGAGTACTGTTTGCATCTCAGCAGCATGAAAACATACTGAAAGCCATCTGAAGATGAAGCGGATGACAAAGCTAGGCACACATTGAGAAGGTAGCATGGCTACCTGCTTGGAAAGACAATGAGGGATTTCCCATCATATGGACCAAAATCCAAGAAATCCTGTAGCCTTTACTACACTGAGATGTGACATTCCTCGATAGAGCTAACCAGAAAAGAACAGCATTTACAGAGATTCTCTGTGGAAAGGCTTCCTTCCACCTTCCCTTCCCTCCATTCTTCCTCCCTTCCTCCTTCCTTCCACTCCCTTTTTCCTCCTCTTTCCTACCTTCCTTCCCCAGCAAGCACCCTACCAAGTATGCTTTCCATGCTCTAAAACTTCCACAGGTCTTGCATGACCTTAAAACAGAGCAGACTGTTATTTTTTTCATTTTTTATTAATTTATTCTTGTTACATCTCAATGGTTATCCCATCCCTTATATCCTCCCATTCCTCCCTCCCTCCCATTTTTCCCTTACTCCTCTCCCCTTTAACTGTGACTGAGGGGGACTTCTTCCCCCTTTATATGCTCAGACTGGTATTTAAAACACCCTAACGTCTTGCTACATACTGTCATTTGAGTCTTACCCCAGAACTTCCTATAGCACACCCATGCTTTGGTCTTATTCATTAAAGCACAATTATTGAACATGTATTTTGAGCTGAGCCTTATGCTAGAAACTAAAATTTCCTCATAATCAAAACCCAGTGCTTGAGCTGGTAGAACTGAGTCTAACTTTTTGGCAATATTTGTAAGTACAACACAAGTATATACCATGCAATATAGTGTACAACAAACAAACAAAAGTCCTCAGAGATCAAATCTGTACAGTTTTGTACAAGCTAGGTCCTATTAGGTGAACACAGGCTAGACCAAAGGACTATCCCAGCTGACAGAATAGCTTGTTCAAAGGCTTTTAGATGCAAAAGATCCTAATGCAGTGAGCAGAGTGTTAGCAGCTAAGTCAAGAAAAGCAGTTAAGATCCAGACCCACATACCTTGCTCTATTGATTTTTGAGAACAGACTACTTCTAACCAACTTTCTAAACTTAATTTGGTGGAAGTGTATTTTAGAACATTTAACTGTACATTCCACCAAACAAAGTCAAAGCCTATTTCAAAACACACAAATAGCTATATGTCATGTCTTAGGTATTATTTTCCTTATATACGTGAAATATTATGAGCTCAGAGGGTGTCAGAATCACTTGCCATTGTTGGGTATGTTGAATTCTAGTAATCAGCCTATGGAAGTTTTAATAGGAATAGCTGCCATAGACTAATGTGTTTGAATGCTTGGCCAATAGAGAGTGTCACTATTAGGAGATGTGGTCTTGTTGGAATAGGTGTGGCCTTTGTTTGAGGGGATAGGGTAGGATGGTCAGGTTTCATATACTCAAGATATGCCCAGTATGGCACACAGTCTCTTTCAGCTGCCTGTGGATCAATATGTCAAGGTCTAAGCCCTTTCTCTAACTCCATGTCCACTTACAAGCTTCCATGCTTCCTCCCATGATGATAATGGCCTAAACCTCTGAACTGCAAGCCAGCTGCACTTAAATAATTTTCTATGAGTTGCCATGGTCATGGTGTCTCTGCACAGCAATAGAAACCCTGGCTAAGACACATCCTTTCCTTCTTCTGAGCATTAGCTTTAGAACTTCAATCTCTAAAACTCTATCTAAGGATGGTGCATACAAATGCTCTTCTACCACAGGACTCTGTGGTGTCCAAGTCACCTTCACCTCCTTAAAATTCTTTAACTGGGGATCTTTAAAGATCATCATCTAGAATTCTCCTATTCAAATTATCATTTTGAAATATAAATGTAATATGTCTGATTGAAAAAAGTATCAGAAAATATAATTTCTCTCTTTTACTTCCTCTTATCAAGATTGAGTAATTTCCCAATGGTTTTTGAAGATAATCCCACCAAAATTCAGTGTTTTACCCCAAGTCAATGTTATCCAGGAAACCATGCTCTTCCTCACATACCAAGAAATTCCTCAGCAATTGCCTCAAAATGTTTGGGGTCTGTTTGGTGTCTGTATTAGTCAGGGCTTTCTAGAGTCACAGAATATATAGAATTTATATATGGAATTCATTGGAATTACTTATAGGCTACAGGCCAACTAATTCAGCAATGGCTACCTGTGAAGAGAAAATCCAAGAATCTAGTAGTTGTTCAGTCACACAAAGCTGAGGCTGTGTCAGCTGGCCCCCTGTATATGCTGGAACATCAAAGAAGTAGGCTCCAAAGCAAGTGAGGAAATGGGTGTGCTAGCAAGATGAGGGCAAGCAGGCAAAGAACAGAACCTCCCTTCTTCCATGCCCTTATATAGGCTTCCCGCAGAAGGTGTGGTCCAGATTAAAGGTATTTCTTCCTGCCTCATAGGTGTGTCTTCATTCATCAAAGGACTGGACTAGACGTGGATTCACCCACTTCAAACCAAGCAGAATATCTATCAATGGTGTGCCCTCCAAATCTGGATTGCACATCTCTCCAGGTATAGTCAAGTTGACAACCAAGAATAACCACCACAGTGTCCATTCCCAGAATTCCTCTAAGACCATGAGGCATATCTTGGTTGGAGTTGGTAGAAAAAGCCAGAAAATCGTGACATACAGCAGACATAAAATCCTGTCTAAGAATTACCATAAATAGCCTGGTGGTGATGGCATACCCTTTAATCACAGCACTTAGGAAATAGAAGCAGGCAGAGCTCTGTGAGTCTGAGGCAAGCCTGTTTTACAGAGTGAGTTCCAGGACAGCCAGGGCTACTAATAGAGAAATTCTGTCTTGAAAACACAAAAAGGAAAAAAACCCAGAATTCCCATAAATAGAAGTATAACAAAATTGTTTAATTTCCATCAAGCCATATCTTGAGCATCTTCTCATGCATTACTGGCTTCTTCTCATCAAGATGTTTTGGAGTATGGGGCCGGGGCCACTCTTTCATTCATATCTTACAGTAGTTTATACTGTGAGGCCCAGCACACATGGCTCCTGTGGCTTAGGCAGCTTTGCAGATTGTGTATAACTTCCTGTGTGGAGTCCAAGAATTGCTATCAAGACCAGAACCTCAATGTCAAACTCTTTAACTGAACAGTACATACAGATACCCCTTCTGAGGGCCCAGCATCCCTAGAGGGTCTCATATTAACAGAGCCTAACTCCCCAGAGGCTCTTTAACTCTAATATCCAGTTCCTTAAATTTGTGTTCAAGAAATGACTCGATCTGATTCAATGAGACAGTGATATTTAGTATCTTTAAAAAAAATTGTTGACAACTTCACACATGCATATAACATAGTGTGATCACACTTGCCTCTACCTTATGCTACACTCCTACGCCTCCCTTCTTCCTTCCAACCACTTTTCTTCTCCTTTCATGTCACCCCACCCCACCCCTGGACACAGGCCTCCTACAGGTGGTCAAGGCTATTATGTGCTCAAGCCTGCAATAGCAATGTCACACACAGAAGACAGCACTTCATAGCACTCCTCCCTATCCCCCAGCTCTTTCCAGCCCCTCTTCTGTAATGTTCCCTGGACTCTACACAGGGCGAGACAGCTGTCCCATTCAGGAAAGAGCTCTCAATTGGCACTTATTCTAACACTTTGGCCAGTTAGGGCTCTGTTTTAATCATTTTTTACTGTGACTTAAGAAGAGACTATAATATTCTTAACAAGCTCTAGCTTTAGGTTGGAAATTTCCTGTAACAACCCCTACAATACAAGTCTTTACCAAAGCAAAATGATACTTTATGTTATCTGTTAGAGATAGAAAAAGAAAAGGATGGTAATATTTTGGTATATGATCTATCAACATTCTGAATGGCCTATGCTTCCACACTAGTATTATAGCTCACTGTAAATTTTTGATATGACCCTATTATATCTGTGTGTTCACACACACATATAAGCATGTTTTTCAGTTAGAAATAGGCAGGTAATATAGCAGATTCTTCTTAATTCTCAAAAGAGCCAGTAATAACCCTTGAATAACTGTGTGAAGTGAAGAGAATGTCTAGAAAACAATGATGATGCTATTTCAGCTTTTAAATATGGATGATATTTTCCACATAGGAAAAAGATGGGGAATAGACCAGGGACCATTATTTAGGATCAGTAACTCATTCACTGGGACCATGCCCTTGTTTCAAGGCTACTGGAGAAACCAATTGACCAAACATTTTCATTTCCCCAAAATAAGTGGTCTTGGATGGTTGTTTCAGCCACATGAGAATAAGACCTGGGATGATAAGCCTAGCCAAAAGATGCACTAAGGACCTTCCCACACCAGATCCTGACCAACAAAAAGATGTTAGACACTAATAATACGTGAATATACTACAGACTCACAGATTAACACAAATCTGCAAGTTGCTTGGTTTTGGTTTTTGTTAATAAATCTGTGTGTTCCACTTACCTTAGTAAAGATAGCAAAACCTTGGTTTAGAGAAAACTGAAGTTGGTTTCACTTTCAAATCAAGTGATAAGCAGCACAAGAAAATTATTCATAGAAACATGAAATTCATTAAGGGTTTGAAGTTCAGCATTTCTTCCTTAAGGTTTTCTCCAGAGCATAATTATTATGGCCATTCAGGAGAATGCACAGGGGACAAAATGAACTGTATTTAGGGTGCTAAGGTATACAATTGCTTTCATTAATGGTCTGCATTCTTCTTATATCTTAACTCCAATTTGTCTTGTCACATTTCTAGATTAAGGCATTGCCTAACTATTTTAATGTTGCATAACACCATCACCTTCATTAGCTTGTGAAAATGAGAATGATCAAATTGATGAGAGATGTCAGAGGTCTAAGTTTTCAATTTTGATTGGGGCAAATAGTCCAGCCCCATGTATCAATCAATAACAAAAGCTAAACTGTCATTCACGTGCTTAACATTTGCCGGCATCAGAGTGTGTGTGTGTGTGTGTGTGTGTGTGTGTGTGTGTGTGTGTGCTGCTAGACATGTATATATGTGTGGAGTTGTGGTAGGTGTGGTATCTGTATGTGTGTGTGTGTGTTTGTGTGTGTGTATGTGGAGGGTGGTTTGTGCATGTGGGACTGTTGTCTGTGTGTATGTGTGGGAGACATGTGTGTGTCTGTGTGTCTGTGTGTGTACATGTATAGGGAATGTTGCATTTGTGAGTATATGTCAGGAGAGGTGTTTGTATGGATGGAGATGTGTGTATGCATGTGTGTGGATATGTGTATATCTGTATAAATTTGTGGGAGGCTGTGTGTGTGTGTGTGTGTGTGTGTGTGTGTGTGTGTGTTGTTTTGAACCATCCCTTAGTTCAAATTGCTATTTGAGTTTTCTCAGCACATCCACTTGAAAAGAAACCATTTTTAGACAGCATTAAAAAAAATCCAAGAAAAGTCAATGTAAGATAAGCCATCTTCTTAGGCTATAGCAATGTACTTTGGCCTGGGACACAGCTATTCCCTAAGAAGTAAACAGATTACATTCTTCTCTTAATCTACTAAAACAGATTTTAAATCATTTATTTGGTCATGGGCTAGGTATGTAAATTTTTGAAGCACTCAACTCCCATGACAAATACCCACATTTAAAATACATATTTTAAATTTTAGGAAAATCTTTATTCGGGCAGAATCCGTTAATCAACTTCTCCTACACCAAATTTTAATGAGCATACACCATCAGAGCTAAAAGCGTGCTGGGAACCAAACGTGTCAGCAGAGCTTGTAAAGGGCTGAATTGTAGTCAGGAAGTTATGCAGGAAAGAGATAGGATTGAAAATGGATCCAAGAAGAGTTACAAGAAAAGTGAGTGCAGCGTCTATGCTGAGGACAGATCAGGACAAAGCATGAGAGCATAAATGATGAATCATTCTGGGTTTTCCAACACAAATACAGGCATATGAACTGGATGCTGGAGTTGCATTCCCCTCCCCCTTCGCTGAGACCGCACTTCCCTAACAACGGTGGCAAGGAGCAGGCAGCAGCTCAGGGCATGGCATGGCCATTAAGGCAATGAGCCTCCTTGCAGTCCTTAGCCGTCCTCGGTTTACTTCGCTTGGCTCTTCTAACTTCAGCTCGGAGTTTCATTTTACTATGACAAGGAAGGTATTTGGAGATCAAACTCAAGCTATAACGTATTCTCAAAAAAGAAAGATGCTGGAATAAAATTTCTGTTCCAAAATTCAACATTTTTTTATTGATACCAAGGAAATCAAAGCAATCAATCACAAACATTTATTACCAACGTACCTTATGTGAGGCATCATGCTAACTAGATTAAGAAGATGAATAAACTGCTTTATCACACCTTAACACTTAAACTCTGATTCAAGAATGGCAAAATCTTGTGGAATACGTCTAATGAGCAATGACAGATATGTCTGAACTAATTAATTTTTGATTTCCAAGGTGACCTCCGAATTCTTCTGGATTTTTTTTTTAATTACCAAAAGCTATAAGAGGTATTTACACTGATGAATCAGACTGTGAGACACAATAAAGATTAAAGAAAACTATTAATAGACACTAAAAGATGCACTCTAAGTGACTAGTGCAGGCATCCAGTGTTGTGGAATACAGAAAGAATAGTTGCTCCTGAGGACAGAAAAAGGTGCCCTTTCCAAGGACCATAGCTTGGGACATTCAACAAGGACGCTGCAGATAAGAAGAACGGCAAGCAAACTGAGGAAGAAGTGACGGAATGGCTGAGACTGGACCGTCTTCCCCTGAGCAAAGGTTCCTGTAGACAGAAGTAGCAAGAGGGTTTAAAGGAGGCTGAGGAGGAAGCTGTCCCAAAATGCCTCTTTTGGGTGTTGAGCATCGTCTCTGTCTCCTTCGGCTCTACCCAGCACTGCTTTAACCAGCTTCATCTCTAGCTGGGCTGGAAGTCCTGAGTTCTGAAATGGGGTTTGTGATATTCTAATTTGGCTCACTGGCTCAAACTCTGCCTTCTCTACTTTGATCTGTGTCCCCAGAGTGCTAACTTGGGAGATGTAACCCCAGGCGTCTCTCGGCCTCTAGCTTTAATGCAGCTTTTGCAAGGCTCAAGAACAATATCAGAAGGCGTAGGGGACACAGCAGGTGCTTACATCACACATGCCATATCTAAAAGGCTGTGGCTTAGGCAATGGCTTGGTCATCTGCCTACATCTTGGCAAGTGTTTCCTTGCCCATCACTGCATCCCTGACAAAGTTTTAATGATTCTACTTTCCTTAAGACCATACATACAAAAATGGTACAGCACTCTCTTGCTAGTTGCTATAACTTTTACAGTCTTCTGTCAGTTAATCCCTTTAGTCTGGTAAGATCGCTTAAAAGTGTCTCATTCTGTCTTCAGTTGAATGTACCATTTCTTCTTATTTGGTTATGAACTAAGCAAAACTGTGCTGGAACTCATGACCCCAGCTTCCTCAACCACCCCATCGCTGGGATTACAGATGCACACATGCCAAGCTCATTAGCAATGTTGCTTCAATCACACAGGATGTATAAGTTTTAATTCAGTTTTAAACAAACCATGTTCATAGTGGCCTTATTCATAATAGCCAGAACCTGGAAACAGCCTAAGTGTCCATCAGTTGAAGAATGGATAAAAAAAAACCTGTGGTACATTTACACTGTGGAATACTACTCAGCTATTAAAAACAAGGAATTTCTGAGATTTATGGACAAATGGATGGAACTAGAAATGATTATACTGAGTGAGTTAACCCAGAAACAGAAAGACTCATATGGTATATACTTACATATAAGTGGACAATATCCCATGAGGCATGTTCCATGCAAGTTTTCACTTACCAGGAGATTGGGATAGTTGTGAGGACATCCTTTTGGGACTTTAGGTGAGAGAAGTATGGGAGAATGGGAAACAGAAGGATTCAGAGGGTCCTAGAAACCTATAAGAAGACCATCATGATGTGCAGATCTGGCCCCAGGGGTCTTCTCAAACTACTGACCAAGCAAGGACAATACTTGCAGTAAACATCGAACCCCTTCTCAGATCTAGCAAATGGGCAAGACATTCTCCACAGTTGAGTGGAGAACGGGGACTGACTCAGACGCAAATTCTGGTGCCCCATATTTGACCACTTCCCCGTGTTGGGGAGGCCTGGTGGCACTCAGAGATAGAATAAGTAGGCTACCAAGACTTGATGCCCTATGACCATATAGTGGGAGAGGAGGGCCCCCTCGGTCACACACATAGGGCAGGGGAATAGGGTGAAAGTGGGAGGGAGGGAGGAAGGGAGGATACAAGAGATGGGATAACAATTGAGATGTAATCTGAATAAATTAATTAAATAAAAATAGATTTAATGCCAAAATGGTGCAGCAGCAATTGATACCAACAAAACAACACTATCAGAAATCAGAAATATGGAAAATTCTCTAGTCCCTCTTCCCTTCAGTATGATTAAGTCCTGATAAACCTTTGTAATTGTATGCCTGTGAAAACATGTGTCTAATAAATTGTGCTGTGTTGATTTGACTCATCAAAGCCACTTTCAGGAAAGAATACATTTTGTACATTATTGAATTGTCTAAATACATAGACTTTGGTGGATATCAAAGGGTTTTTCAATAAAGTGATTCCCAAAGATAAACCTTGCCTTCCAGGTGTCTGTGAATTAGACTCGTGTGTCTTCTTTCCTTTGGTTCTTGCTGTAATAACGTACCCCAACAGAAGCAACTAGGGAGAGCAGTTCATTAGGCTCACAATTCCAGATTCCAACCCACCACTGCAGAAATGTAAAGCAACGGGACCTTCAGAGAACTAGCCACATTACATCCACTACATCTGCAATCAAAAGCAGAGTACAGTGAATTAACACGTGCTTATTGGTGACTAGAAACAGCTCCAGATACCCTGCTCAGGGAGTGGTCCTGTGCACAATTCCTATGGGCCTTCCCTCCTCCTTAGCTTAATCAAGGAAATTCATCAGAGACCTTTTCAGGGGCTGACCTTCATCTAGACAATCCTTAAGAGGTATATCAGAAGTCCTGCCTCCTAGGTGGCAAGTTGACAACAAATATTAACAATCATAACTTATTTCTCAGTATTTCTAGTAAATCAAAATAATTCACCCATGTTGTCATTAACAAAAATTGCAGTTTATGGCACTCACAGGAAGACTATACTAATTAAAACAAGCATGGTACAAAACTCATTTCTAGATTTTCCTAATTGGTATTTTGTAGTTCCTTATGGAGATGAGTGCCTGCCACTTTAAGAATGTAGGGGAGATGCTATCAACAGCAGCATTTTCTACATTCTGAGCACCTTGCTAACGCTATCATAGCTCATGACTCACAGGCAACATGTTCAGCTACTAGAGGAAACTGTGCCGATAAATTAAACGACACGTGGCGTACATCTTTGCATCCTGACCACCGATGGCAACAGCTTCCTGGAGTCATTATTCATCCAGCCACATCCAATATCCCAGCAGCTGTACTTTACTCTTGCTAGCTCAGGTACAATGTACCCATAAGAATGTGTTTAAAGAACTTTAGGGTCTCTCACATCACATCACTCGCCTGAAAGCCTCTCAACCTTCTGACTCTGTTCTCCAGCCGCCGATAACTAACTGCTGCCAGGCTTATCACAAAAGAGCCCAGGGCACCGACACCATTCCTCTAAAGCCTCTGTATGACTTGACACTTTCAGCACACCTTTGAGCCAAGAGCCCATAAACATTGTGAAATATTAATCTATATGGACTGTGCTTTGTCAAGGGTGACACAACTGAGAACATCTTCAATACCACTGAGAAAATAAAAGAAGATCAAATAGCTTCTACCGCACAACTCTCTTCTTACCTGTTCATCTTTTAAGTACTAAATGTCTTAAGAGGGCAATTCGAGAGCTACAAAATGGAACAAAGTGACCAGTAGAGAAACTGTTCAATAAACACCGCCTGATTAAGTGGGGAGATAATATGAATGGAAGAGAGGGGTAGGGAGTGTTCATTCTCAAGCTTTGCCATGGAGAAGGACACAAATTGTATATATTTCTAAACACAGAACTCTATTCTCTTGTAGTTATGGAGGGAAGAACCCTTAAGTCAGGGCATCAGTGGAGCCCTGCTTGCCCGGGGATTCAGAGTATTTTTAGTGGAAGTCCTTGAACCCTGACACAGTTGAACGTATGGCTATTTGACTCCACATTCTGTTCCATCATTCAGTGGCCATTCCATGGACATGTACATCTCTATCTTTACACAGTACTATCCTCTTTCTAACAATGATACCATTCATATTTGATAAGAGTCCACCTTAATAAACCTACTTAAACTTGATTTTCTCTTAGAGATCTGTGTCTAAATAAGATCACATTTGTCTGTTCTGGTAATTACAATTAAGCTCATCTTTTTCTAACTCACAACACAAGCATATATAAATGGATATAAAATAAAAACATAGAATAGAAATATATGATCTATATTTTCTGTACCTACATATCTGTTGGGTCTCTTGGGTGGGCTTCTTTTTGTCTGTTTGGTTGGTTGGGGTTTGGGGGGGAGAGTTACCTGTATTTCCTTACTTTCTTTTTTTTACTTTCTATTGGTAATATTTTCTAATCATCAGAACCAATAATTATTAGTTTTCAAATCTTCAAATATTTTTCAGCACATGATCTTCTGATCTCACTAAAGATGAGTCCTTACATTTTAGTTCTCCATAATAAGGGTTATCAAATTATTTCTACTATTATTATCATTATCATTATCATTGAGTCTTTATATCTCTTTTGTACTTTTACCTAGGTACAAGGCAATAGTTTTTTTATGGATTTTTTTTCTAGATAGAGCCTCACTCTATAGCCTGGACTGACCTCATATCTTCTGCAATCCTCCTACATCAGCCTCCTGGGTGCTTCAATTACAAGCATGAGCCACCACCACACCTGAGCTTAAGTTAATAAAGTATAAAGGCCTATGAAAATACTAAGTGAAGAATCTATACAAAAAATGATTTCCTGTATGATTGCCAAATCTATATCCTTCACTTTGTCTTTTCTTCTGAATTTGGTATATACATTAGTGAATGCATAGGTTAGATGCTCTGCAATTACTCCTGGAGCAAATATTAATTAAATTCTTCATGGGCTCAAAGTCACCCACTTCATTTGTATTTCAAAACTTATTTCTCGTTCTGAGCAAGGTAATCCCATTAACAATAGGCATTTCCTTCTAACTAGGAGCATGAGAGTGTTTAAGACACTTGTACTCCTTTCCTTCAATCCTTAATTAGTCTCAAATAAACAGTATAGTCTCACACAGACACATGGTAACTGAATGGTAATGATGCACTAGCTCATTTGATTGTAGCAGTAATTACACAATGTTCCTATATTTCAAATCATCATGTAGTATCCTTGAATAAATATAATTTTTATTTGCCAATTATACCCCAATAAAGCTACTGAAAAACATTCAATCAGTATCTAGGTCAGAATCATCTAATTCTTAATCTTTTTCCTGTTTGTTCATTTGGTCTATTATGGACTGTGTCTTCTCTTGTAAGTCACTATAATTGTGTAGCCTTATTCTCCTACATTACCTTAAGCTTCCTGGTGACAGGAATCATACAAGATAAATGAAATTTGGGTTTTGCAGATAGATGATTAAATTAACTAAGTATGAGGAGAAAAGAAATAGAACACTATAAGACAAAAATGAAGAAATTTATTAATGAAAAGAATAATATGGGCTCAACCATCTGAAAACATAAGCCCAAATTAATGCTTTGTTTTCTAAGTTGCCTAAGTTGGTCATGGTGCCTTAGCACAGCAATAGGAAAGTGATAGCGTTGATATTTCAAATGACTAATACTAATGCTGATATTTCACCCATTAAGTAATAAAAGCAGCTACAGAAATCCATTGCTTTCCTTATTTATTGTTGCTTGATTATCCAGAAAACTTTTATCATTATAAATTTGTAGGCTAATTTAGTGACTTAGGAATAGTACTTCAAACAGCATGACCAATATAGTGAGTGTGACAAACTTGGAAAATGGCCCACCTCCAGAACAAACTTTAACCTGTCACACAGAAGCCAATCCTCTGTCTAAAAGAGGATTGTCCCATATTTTGCCTTTTCCCATCTTTTCAGTTGTCCTTAATTTGTATCTATTCTAACACTTTAGTTTGATTGGATTTCTTCAGTACTGGGGATGGATTTTCCATGTGCCACATGCTTACTCTTCCACTGACACCTCCAGCTCCATAATGTTAACATCAGTTAATGGTTTCTAGCATGTGTTTCAGAGACTCTATAAGTCTCTAAGGTCTAGTGTAGAGCATTTTTATTACTCAAAATCATGTTTAAGATAAAGCTAGATGCACTGTTTTTGGCATCTGTGAAATACAAACAATTGCACTAGGCAGACAAATGACAGAATGAAGTGGTATCATGGAACATGCTGCCCACAGCAACCTGGGCAAACAGGCTTCATTCACTATTTTAAATGTCATTAATCTGTTCCTCTATGTCAGAGGCATAGCAAGGCATTGCTTAGATAGCCTAATAATTACATTTGAATAGCCGTTCAGAGCCTTTTATAGAATTCTTGCCCACTTATTCTCTTTCACCATCAAAATCACTGTTCTCATTCAGAGATAAATCAGAGTTATCAGAGCACCTGTAACTATTACACAAATGAGGCCTTTTATATCGGAACTGAGTATATATAAATGTGCTAGAAACTGATACTCATTAACCATGTCAGTTGTGGTGTCCACTTAGGGAGGCAGGAGGTAACCTGAAGGAAGCCTAGCAACCAGGCCACGTCTACAGATTCTACAATT
Organism: Acomys russatus; assembly: GCF_903995435.1. Classification (NCBI taxonomy): domain Eukaryota; kingdom Metazoa; phylum Chordata; class Mammalia; order Rodentia; family Muridae; genus Acomys; species Acomys russatus. The sequence goes on from NC_067137.1 coordinate 69,582,214, forward strand.
GCTAAGACACTTAAAAAATATATATTTTCAAAGTTTGCCTCTGGTTTTATAACACAAAATTGACAATCCTACAGTGAAGAAATGGAATAGTTAATATTTTTATTTGAAAATTTTAAT